>NW_023998452.1:3604-53991 GCF_014805625.2 Glossina fuscipes | reverse complement strand
AGCAACAGCAACATCAATAGCAATAGCAAACCATCAAATAGCTAACATTCATAGTTTACTTATGTATGTATATATGAATGTGTTTTCAGTTTGACTATATTAACATGCATTTGGTGTGGCTGTATATAATAAGCACATACGTACGTATGAACGAACGTATGTAAACGTTTCAAATGTATATTGAGTGAGGGCAATGTCAAAAGCGTTCGTGTAGCGACAATGACAACGGGTGAGCGCGCGCGCGCGCGCGCTCGAATGCATTTCACACTTTTTTTAAAAAAAAATCTCCAAAACCGAAATCAGAGGAGATTAATGGAAAATATATTTTCACTCATACCACAACGATACAAACACACGTCAAACTCGTGCAATTTCTCATATAAGAAACAAGGAAAAAATAATGAACAGAAACCAAAAAATTTTCTTTTAATAAATAAAAATTAAATCCAGTTTTTTCTCGTACATGTACAAGCGTGTATATGCACAAAGGCGAATGCATTGTAAGAAGAAGAGACAAAAAAATGTTTAGCATTTTCCAAAGTTTTCTATTAATTATTTTGCAATTTTTATATTTACCCACTTGGCGGCGGCAATGGAGGTATACTAATCATGTCATTTCATTTGTAACACCTAGAGCTGTGCGGTAGAGACTTCGCCTCGCGTTTTTTCAAACTTAAACACTATAAAGAAACTCTTTCAACAAGAGTTGTCGTTCTATATCTCACTCCTATTCCGAACCATCCCTCAATGCGATGCCAGACAATATGGCAAAATAAAAAAACTAGGACCCGAGCTAAGACACAGCAAAATATTGCTGAATAATGAGAATCATTTTCATCGCTCTCACTACGTAAGCAAGCAAGCAAACACTTTGGATCCGGGGCTTTGAAAAACCGAGGAAACTCTTACAACGCATGATAGTTCAAAGCGATACATTGGACAGTGCTTTTTCGAAAATGCTACCGGTTCGACGGTTGCAACGAATGGATGCCTTACGGATCACTGATGCTATGGACGCTACGGATGTTATGGACGATGACGCTCTCAAGCGAAACATTTTAAATCGAACTTCTTGATGAGATGCTCTAAGTAACAACTTTACGTTTTGGTGCAGATTTTTCAACAACATTTGAAATAATTGTTAAAAGCCATTGTTAGGACTTTCTCGGCTAAAACTTTTAAGGAGAAGAGTGAAAAAGAGGATTCCACATGCGAAATGATTTCAACAGCGATCCCATCTATGATCAGAACATTATTTTTATTATGATATGCTAATTATTCACCAGAGTTAGACCATAACAAGCTCAAGGCGATCACTTAGTTTTGTCTAAACAGCAAGACATACTGAATAGTTTTTTCGGCCGTTTTCCTGTCTCTCCTTGTATTAGTCTTTCCGATCGTTCGTGCGCCCGCGCTCGTCTTCTGTTCACTTATACTCCTTCCCGTATATAAATGTTTATTAAGTGCTTAAGTTTGCTTATTTCTCTGTACACAAAAATTCAAGGATTGAATCTGAAAATGCTTACGATTCGCTTACAAATACACTCATAATAATTTACAAAGATCTCGGCAGCTTTTTGCTACAACTATTTGCTATTTGTGTATTTAGGGATGCATACAACTTCCTTGTTATTAATGATCTCGAAAGGCTGTCATTGACAAACTTACTTATAACAAAGAACTAACTCATTTTATTATGTTTACAGCAATATGTCGATTTTTATTTGTTATCTCCAATGTCTTGTTTACCACTAAAAACTATGATAATCTTTTTCCTTTTTAACGTTTTACACTTTCGGCAAAACATGCTTTGAATAGTAAGTCATTTTAAAAATAATCATCCATCCTTTCCTTAGTTCACGTTGGCTTGCTTATGCTTTGCAACGCACACATAGTAAGATCCATTATAAACTCTGACTTTCTCACAATTGTTAAAATGAACAGAAATTTTTGTGAAACCGAAGTTCATGGCTCATGATCAAAAGCCGGCGCAATTGTGGTGAAAGTATTTTTAGCACTAGTGCTCGTACACACCATAATAGAGATATTTTATCTATTAACCGTTGTGCTTGTTGCACTACACATGGCGCCGAAAATTTTTTATTTATTCATTTTTTTTTTTTTTTTTTTTTTTTTGTTTTGTTGTTGTAGTTTATCATCATCGCCTTTTATTTGTGAAAATAATTATAAGAAAAGATGACTTCAAATATTTTCTTTTCTCTTAACTCTCAAGGATATATTCCCACACACATGCTCGAGTAATGTTTGTGTGTGGGGTAATTTCATCGATTATGAATGAATTTTTAATGAAATTTTATCCCTTTTAATAAAATCAATTCATCCTCGTAAGTACGTTATGTTGATCACGTATCTTTGCTGCTGGGCAGTTGACATATATGTCAACTTTAACCAGAAGTGAGATCGACTGTGTCTAGACAGTTTCGTTCAAGATGAGGGAGCCCACTTGATATTTAAATGTCAAAATATCTTAATTAAATGCAAATATCATTATTTTCCTTATTAGTCGTTACAGGTAAGAAAATTCTTTTTTAATTGTTTTTTTTTCTTTCCTTTTAACTTACATTTCATTATTTTATGCTGGTTAATAGCTAAATAATAAATCCAATCGTTGCTCAAGTCAAGTAAGTGATTTATAATGGAATACGGAATCAAGACTCCTTCCGTTAAACCAATTGCTCGGCGGGCCTAAGAAAAATTTTTTGGGCTTCGCTGCAAGCTTAAAAAAAGTAAGTTTTGCCATTCGCTAGGCCTAACAAAAATGAGTTTTGGCTCTGGATAGATTTGGGGAAAATTAGTTTCCCTAGCCGTTGTATTCGCAAATAATGAAATATTTTCAAATTTGTCTTCTTTAGTTCGAAATGATAAATTATCGAAGGGTTTTTCCGGAACGGAAACCAAAGTTTTTTTTTTTTTTTATTATTTACTTATTTTGTTAAAATACTTATGTTTTCCCCAGCTAATGTAGAAGCTCGTCTCATCTAGTCACCAGCTTGTTGTTGTTGCTTGCTAGACTTAGCCATTACCTTATCGAATTGCTTGCTATATCTAATCACCAGTTAATTCAAATGCTTACTATGCCTGATTAGTAGCGGATTAGATTCCTCGCTAATTAGGTCTAACCATACGTAGTCTAGTAGATCGTTAGGCTTTGTTCCATATTTTATCATAGCTTAGCTAAACTGACCTAAGTGATAAAAAAAAGGAAAGAAAGAAACAGCTTCAGAATATTGATATATCAAGTGTAATCGAGAACTCTTCCTTTGGTGACTTTTTGAAAATATAAAAAGATCCTATGATTTTTTTCAAATTTCTTCTTGGCACTATGGACTATGTATGCAGAATAAGATATTTGCTAATAAGGACTTTTATTGTCCCGCAACACTTGTGGCACAAGAGTATATTAAGTTTGTGCGAATGTAAGCAACAGCTAGATGAGCTTGCAGTAGATCCATCTTTTCCTAGGACGATTCGTTCAGGATGATTCTTTGCATCGATCTAAGCTGGTCTGTCCGTCTATCCGTTTTCTGTCCCTGTGACTAATCTACGGGCAGCAATTGTAAAATATTTCGATGAAATCTGATACACTGACGTGTTTTGGTCCAAGGACGCTATGAATGCTATGAATAATTGGGCCGGGTGGTTCATGGTATATAATGGTGAGCCGCGAATCATTATACTACGTTTACTTGTTTACAATTTTTTTTTGTTTGTTTGTTTTGTTGTAACACATTCCTTAATAAGTTGGTGGGATGGCATATGGACGAATTGAATTGAATTGACGCATCCAAATTACGATCGTCAAAAGAACTAAAAATTAAAATGAACTAACAGTTGATTAAAAAAACGTTGCGCATAGTATTTTTAGAAAATATTTAGAAATTCGTTGCTTAAAAACAAAATTTATTTCATTGATGAAGAACATATCATATGTACAACGTACTGTGTCAAGATAACTTTACGTAAACATTGAAGAATAAAATTTCGACAAACCATAACATTGGATGAACGGGGCCATTCTATTTTCTATTTTTGTACAGGCATAATAGGATTACACATAAACTACATATGCAGAGCTTCTCTGAGTTTTTGCTGCATTGTAGGCGAGTTTTTGGACAGATCTGTGTGAAAGGTATATTTTTGGGGAGATGTTCATATGCTTTCCTTTAAAACAAACAAACTATTACTGTTAATTCGTGGATTCACACAAGCATCCAACAGTTAAATGTCTTAAGACCACTTGATCTGCTCTGTTACCTTCCAAGCAAGTTGAGCACTTTTCGTATATATTCTGAGTTCTCGATAAAAAAGCTGTCAAAAGCTTTACCTACACAAAAGGATTTCGATCTGTCTCTTATTACCTGCTTAATGGCAATTTGTACAGACGACTATGATTTAACCTTGGATTAATTTTTCTCTTTAACGTTTTAAGGCAAACCTTATCGGAAATATATGAACTCACCATAAACTTTTCTATTAAATTCGAAGTTTAATTTTTTCCAAAACTGTCTATGCTTTATCCAAGGCACTGGTGCTTATTCGAAAAGATTTCGCTTACGCTAAGTTGTTTATTACATCTGAGTGATTGTTGGCGGTCAAACCTCTTCGATTGTACAAGTTGCAACTACTAGTAGCATTATCCAGTTTCATAGAGATTTTCTATTTCTTCAATAGAAGCCGGCTGAGATTGTAATCTCGGCTTGATTAAAAGCCTTCATTGGCTTTTGTATCGGTGACCGACTTGCGTTCGCAGGCCTACTCTGGTGACTTGCCATCTGTTTCACGAGCCTGCACAAACCTACTAACTGCACAAAAAAAGAATTTTGTATTTGTTTTCTGCTTTTTGAAAATCATGCAAAAAATAACCTTTTTAATATCCTTGACATTAATACATTGTATTCCTGATGAATATGTTGACGAGAACATATGTTGCAGCCTCCCAAAAAATGAAACTGTCACAAATTGCTTATAATTAACACATGATTTAATTCATGTAGTATTTCACTGCAGCATCTTAAGCGCTGGGAAACTATAAAACTCGCAAACTACGTGGGGCCAAAGCAAAAAACAAAAGCAGAGAAAAAAGTTTATGATGAAATATCAAATAACGCATATGAACAAATTAAAAAAAAAAAAAAAAAAAAACAAACAAAGCACATACAAGCATAGAGAACAACATAAAAGCAGGTGTTTAACAAATTTGAACAGAAATATATTCAACTTGCATACAGTAACGTTCACACGCTTCTAAATATCTTAAAAAGAAGAAGATGAAAAAAAAGGATTTAACCCAAAGGATATAAAAAAAATTTATAGAGAAAATTATTAAAAATTTTGATACAAATTGTGATGATAATCGCTGTGAAATGGGGTAGCGTGGCCGAGCGGTCTAAGGCGCTGGTTTTAGGCACCAGTCTCTTCGGAGGCGTGGGTTCGAATCCCACCGCTGCCAATTCATAAATAGGTTTTTGTGCGGAAGCCCATAACACAATCGTTTAAAATTTCTCTAGCATTCCTCCTCTTCTCCCCTTTACCTTACTACTACCCTCCCTCCTTCCACCAACCCTTAATTTGATCGTTGTATATATAAATTTATAAACTTGTATGATTTCTGGAAGATTTCAATTTGAATTAATCAATTGTTGCATTATGTATAAGCAATTTTTAGCTTAAATTTCTGCCAACTGATGACTATCTTGTCTCTCTATATATTATTATTCGTAGCCAAAGCCAGTAGTAGTAGTACTTACTTGTAGTAGTGTAATCGTTGTTAGTATGTAGTATTGGTTAAAGTTGCATTAGATCTCGTTGCAGCAGCAGTTGGCTATTACAGCAATACCACCACCATGTCTATATATATATATATATATTTTATATGCTTGCTCTGTGCATTACATATATACATATATATACATACATATATAAAAACAGAGCTGGTTACAAAACCCCAAGAAAAAAACTTCCGCATTCATTTAAGATCATTTCTGTCGTTTGCTGGTTTGGTTGCTTTTGTTGTTGCTCTTGCTTGCTGTTACAACATTTGCTATATGTACATATCCCCAACAGTAGTAGTACATATAGTACGTAGAGCAGTGCTCTTGACTATGTCTCTGTATTATGAGCAGACAAGCAACCACCATACATACAGCAACATACAACAACATCTTTTTCTTCATCTGTTCGTTTTGTTTTTAATTTTTCTACATATATATATATATATATATATATATTTTTCTTTTTCTTTTTGCCCATTCGGTACCATGCGCTACAACTATTATTATTGATGTAGTTGTAGCTGGTGCCTATTGCCTGGTGTGCTTAGTGCCTTGTGTGCCTAGTGCTTGCGCCTGATAGCTTTTGTTTGTTGTTGACGTTAATATTGTTAGATTTACTTCACAGTCACATCCATCTCCTCGTCCATACATTGAACAGCCAGGCCAAAGAATGTGTTGCACCTCAGTTGTGTTACTCCATAAAAAAAGAAAATATGCATACGTACATATATTTATGCCTACGTAAGTTTGCTTGCTCGTTTGTTTGTTTGTTTATATATATATTTTTTTTTACATATTTTATTTTTGCTTTTTGAACGACACTAACAAGAGCAACAGCAACAGCAACATCAACAACAACAACAGCAACAGCAGCAACAGCGGCAGTTTAGTGGTTAGTTGTCATCGTTTGACAAAATGTTTACAAGCTACCCATCATTTGTTTCTTTCGAAATTAATTTGATTCTTACTCGCGATGCGTATAAAATTAATTATAACATCAGTATGAATCGATCGATGGCACTCAATAAAGATGAGCAGAGCACGTGTAAGAGTTTATCGCATATATATATATATGTAAATGTATATATATACGCAGCATGAAATATTCCGAAAGTAATTATAATTCTTTTAAATGCCTGCAGTTGTTTTTTCCTTCATGATGATCAACTGAACTCATTAATGTAAACTTTTATTTAATTGATCAAATTGTAAGCAATGATAACTTAAGAAAATTTCCCTTAAGGCAACTTAGGCATAGTCTTGCCTTTTAACATATTTACATTACTCCTAGAGCAAGCATTTCAATCTTTATCAAATGCATACAAGTAATAATATATGTATATATATATATATATATAAATATGCATGTGTAATATAATTGTCGCAGCTTTTGCTTCTAAAGATCTCACGAGATCCACTAGATGCTAGCATTGTAGTCTTCAATAAAATGCCTAATTAATATGATTATGAAAATCAAGCCCTTGCCCTGAATGGTCGATACATTAGTAACACTTCTTAACCAATCGCGCACTTCGCATATAGAGATCTTACACTTGCCGAAACTTCAATAGACTAGATCGATCTACAGATGATTAATTTACGGATGAAAAAAAAAAAAGAAAATGAAGTATAGCATTAGATCTCATGTTAAGAAAGCAATCAGGAGCCTTCACATGGATCATAGCCGTTACAGAGCTGTAATCCCCCATTGTCGCCTAAACCGAGTAGACTTAGGCACAGCAGTGACAAGTAGAACTTATAATAAAACGATTTCTCATTAATTGCCGTCGAATGTGTTATTCGATCTTCATATTTAATAAGCCGTCTCTTCTTATGCCATTGTATTCAGAACATATCTCAGAGATATTTAATTCCTTTTACCTATTCAAGAGAAATAACTGATCCATACAACCCGATAATTCGATAGCCGGTCAGCGCAGCCCTGTAATCGGAATAAATGCAATCATGCACTGAAATTCCTGATATTCGGCAATTTTGCTTACAGACGAAAAAATTAAATGAAAATTGACGCATTTTTCAATCGTGTGTCCATGTCCTGTGAGTAAATAGTCTACTTCGACAGCTTAAGAGTTAAAAAAAAACTGCGACTCATTAGACGACGCATGCCCAAAAGATTCGAAGAGAAAATAAGGCGAGCGCCATGGTCTTTTCCTAACTTCTTAACTTAATCAGATCAATTTTATCAGAGTAAGTGAAATTTTCCCCCTTTTCGCCAATGCTATGATATTTGACGTAAGTACTTTTTTTGTCAAAAATCTTTGGCTTTTAAAGCCCAATAGTTGCTTATTTTTAATTTTTATCGAGAACTGAATCTGTTGGTGAAATTTTGTCCAGCGATATACTTCGCGAACTTTGAACCGAATTTCACTTACAATAAAAATAAAATATGGAATGATTCCACAAATCGATTTTACGACTGCAACTGTAGGGCCATAGTGCCGCTACTTTAGCAGCGCTGAATACTTGACGAGCGTGAAAAAAAATTAGTTATGAAAAACTTTTCGAACACCTTCCTACTGCGTTCACCGACTAACTTGTCCACTTTTGAAACAACCTATCAGCAGTGATCTCTCTTGCTCCATTTTCAAGTCGACCATTCACCAAAACTGCTCAGTCTGTTCAACCCGCTCATCCTATAATCCTTCCGAATCAAGGCCGTGCCCGCACATATAAAGGGCATGGGTGGGGAAAAAAAGACTTTGGATTAGATAAAGCAAGTATGTGTTAAAATGTCTGAAGATTGCCCATCTCGCTGCCATATGATATATATGTAACTGTTACGGTCGCCGTGCAGTTTAGTACTTATTGATATAGACGTTTTCTTCACGAAAGGAAGTTATAATAATAATTTTGCTTAGAAGCAAGCATAGCCACAATGCTTTTGATTTTTTTTTTTTTTTTTTTGAAAGTTTGCTTAATTGCTTTATATTTACTTAACAATTAATGCAAAGTTCAACTCTTTAGCAGATAATCGTTTATTTTCTTTACCATTTCCAACATCAATCATAGCCTAAACAATTCAGAAATCTGCTCAGGCCGATAACCTAACATTAACCTGATTTATATTAACAATTACTGCACGATATTTACAAACGAATGTAAACTAGTTTCAGATAACAAAATAATAATAAAAATGATAGCAACAATAACAGCAACAACAGAATATCTAGAAATAATGTAAAACAAACAAACATATTTAAAAACAAAATATAAAAAATAAAAAACAATAATAATACAAAGACCGGGTATGCAAGTCATCTGTAACGGTGTTTCTTAGTAGGAAACCTAATAAAGCAATTGCTTTATTAATAACAACAGCAACAGCAACAACAAAAACACGAACGATAACAACTGGCTTTTGTTAAATGGAAAGCTTTGAAATAACGGTATAAATGTTTTTATAGTACTTCCCACAAAAAGATGCAACTACTGACCGCGATGCTGAGCTTTCAAATATTTAAAAACAAAACATAAATTTTGCAGGCAAACAAGTCAGAAAAATATACGCAGCTTAAGGCGAATCTTGAACACCGAACACTTGGCAAAAATTTATAAAAATTGTTTAACATTTTTCAATAACTGTTTGCCCCGACAGGCCTAAGACAATTTATTGTACAAATCAATAATCATTAAAGTCTTTCCGAGCTATTAATATATGTCTTCAGTAGATTTCCAATTTATTCTTGAGAATACTTGAGTACGTTAGCCGCTGTGGATGACTCGAAGTGATATTTTAACGCGATCTTCATTTGAGGTTAATAAAATTTTTACTTTTCTATTTCACAATTTACTCCTTTTGTAATTCTAACGATAGGCAATTACTTTGGAGGGTGAACTGATGAAGGGATTGAGTTAGTTAAGGGGAAAAGTAAGGTAGCGACATTCTCCTACCATGAAATAACAACCCCTTTACCTAAATTCTGATAACGTTGAAAATGTGAATGGATTCTCATCCTCCGGGCATTGTTCTCATCATTCTCGGTTGTATTCATAGCTAATTTTGATTATTTCTAAACCGATAGCTGCTAAATTAGATGTTTTTCAAAAAAATATTTTGAAAATTTCGTTCTCCTTGTTTTTTGCAGCAATTAATTATAACTGCGTGTAACGATCGTGCGCGAAGTTTGACCAAGATTTCATTTTACAGATTTTATAAACTATATAATAAGAATGAATGAAAATTGATCTTTAACGTAACTAAGTGTTCACATAAGCTGCGCGTTACTTGCCTTGCAATGTAGGGAAGGATTCCTATATATAAAACCCAAATTGATTAAAGAGAAAAGTGAAAAAAATTGTTTGTTCAGACTTATTTTCATCGTGTGTTTACAAGCGACTGAAAATAATTTTCATATCTATTTAACCTTTAATTACTTTGTTAAAAAGTTTTTTTACCTACACTTCTATTATAACATCAGAGCGTGGAATGACTTTTGAATTGCATTGTTTATTTCATTCGATAGCTAAAAAATGTGGTCACCCACTGCTGCTTTGACTTATTACTAAAAAGGTGTATTTTAATTGGATATGTAAGACGAGTAGGAGTCAATCAAGCGTTTTGACTTTAAAATGTGAAAAAAAAGAATTTCAGAAATTGCAGTTAATCGATTTGGCAAATGAAGCATTCATACATTAATTTCATGTTTTTAATGCCGTCACAGGCGTTAACAGATCGAGTGGGGTCTTGGAACGTTTCCAATAAATACTTAAGCAGAGCTTAAATATTGATATCTAATCTAAGCAATAGATTACTTATAAACTTATATACATTGACCCTTTAAAGTTTCATCAAAGATTGTTAGTATGAGGGGGATGGTCAGAAACATATGGCATATATCTTCCTTTGAATGGGACAATTCCAGTACGAACCGGTTTGACGACAAAACCTAGATGGAGGACAATGTAGGACAATGATGGACGGACAAGTAAAGCTAAATTTAAGGGCATATTCTAACATTGTGGCCGCTCACCAGTCGTAAGAGGAAACAATGTGCTTCCTCGTCATAGTCTTTGTGACTTTGTATCATTTTTCGATTTCTATAAAAGCTGCTGAGTCAATCAAGCCACAAACAAAACAACTGCGTTATGACTTGTGGCATATCTTTCACGTGCTTTAGACTACGACAATTGGTCTTTCCTTCCTTTGCGCTTTAACGGGGTGCTAGGTAGGCTTCATTCCCTTGCTCCCTGTGCGGCCTGAGTACTGCTTTCTCACTCCATGTGCGCTCGGGAACTGTAGGATTGAGCCTCCTGCAGAGGGACTTATGTAAATTCCCTAATAGATTAAAGGCTGTTGAACATATTTAGTAGTCCTTCGCAATGAATTTCTCAAATATCTTGCGTCTTGAACTCATACTTCTTAAGCCGATAGCCTGTGTTGCTAGTGTTCAATGTCTTTTTTTTAGTCTAAGAATTCAATTCATTAGTCTAAAATTAAAATAATAATAATAATAATAATATGAAGTAAGCACAACTTATTTAACCCAAGAGCACGCTGATGATGAAAATTATTTAATAGATTTCGAAACTTGGATGGACAAGGAATTTTCTTCACAAGTCTTGTTAGCAGTCAAAAATGTCATAAGGAAAGTTTTACTGCATAAAATAGCCGGAGTAATGGAGCAAGCTTTAAAATATGTTTCTCAATAATAAGTGAAAGTAATGAATATATATAATGAGTGAGTGATAAATAAATCAAAGACAATTAGAAACAACTGTTATGTTTAAAATAAAATTAATTATATCCGACTGGGTGGCCTACTCGGCCTCGACTAGCAACTCAGTGGTCGTGGGTTCGAATCTCAAGTGCGGTAGAGTTTTTAATAAAGGCCGATAACCTTAGATGCTAGCGCTTTTAAGAGTTTAGTCTTAGAATTTATTTCTCTGGCGAAATTAATAATAATAATAATAATAATAATAATAATAAAATTAAATATGCATTTTATGGAAAAATTGCTATGAATTAAATTTTGTTTTCCAACAGAAACCTCGAAAATGGACGCTTTTCCATGGCATCCTTAGATTTTCTGCGTCCTTTGCGACGCGTCTGACCACAGCTGAAACATATAAAAACTCAATACACTTAGAGTGTACTTTGTGCCTTGGGAGTGCTTTGATTCCACATGTTAGTTCCAGTTAAAGGTTTGCGAGTGTTTCATATTTCCAAACCGTCCATATAGAGCCTTAGGATTTCCCCTGGCATATTTAGATTTTCTTAGTCCTTTGCAAAAAATTATTAGGAATCTAAATGTTATGAATCTTACTACACTGGAAAAATTCTCCGCCTTTTGCTCTATTTCATTTCTTCTACCGAAAGTATCGATCTTGCTGTAGCGAATACCTCGGAAAACACGAGAATTCGTCTTTTCCGCTACTAGAGAGACGGGAGAACAAGAACAGCGTAGCGACTAACGAAAGACAACAGTCCCAATAACAGCAAATCCCTTGCTGACTTCTTTAAGACGCCGTATTACTCATCGTTAAGCATTCTTTAAGAACGATAGATAAGACATATGGTTGCACCATTAGCTAATATTATATTTTTGTGGAACTCTTTCGAGTCAAATTTTCGCAGTCTATTCTTAAGAAAAATTTAAGGAAAGTTGCTTGAATTTGGATTCTTTACGTAACTTAAGCATAATAAGCTTTTAATGGAAAATCCTTCGTTGTTACCAAAATGTATCAAGCGGTATCTGCAAAGCCTTAAAAGAAGTGAGATTGTCTCTCACGTTTGACGTTTGACAACCGTCACGACAAATTCAATATATCATTTTCTTGATCGTTGTACACAAAAAACAAAACAAAAACAAAAACAAAAAAAGCCTGATGGCCTACAGAGAGAACAGGAAAACAATTCGCAACCGAGAAAAATAAAGAACATATAAACATATATTACATTATTACTCAAGTAAATGTATGTTTTGGATTTGTGTATATGCGGCTTGTGAAACTAGGGAATTGTGTGTGTGTGTGTACGTAACGATGAGAGTCAAGTCATCAGAAACTGGCCAAGACAACAAGCAACTGTAAATGTTTGTAAAGCAGAGACCAAGGAAGAAAGCAAATATAAGTAAACAAAAGTATTGAAAATTCAATAAACGAACATTTAATACCCTACAGCACTTAGATTCGGCTTAATCGTCTTCCTCTCTACTAATAAGAGTTACAAACGCATTAACATATTTTATATAATCGAACTGCAGGTGAAGGGTATAAATAACAACAAGGCTTTAAAATGTATACATACTTATAAAAAGCTGTTAGTTTAGTAAACTAACGCAACACACACACACACACACACACACACGCACGCTCCCATATACACGAATATCGCGAAGTACATACGTACACGAAGAAGAACAATCAACGGGATATTATGTAATCACAGCAGGAATAAAGACCGAGACACACTCTTGACCGAGTTTTTAAACTTAAACCTAACGGTTTATTTCACAACAACAAGAACGACAACAACAGCGACAGTAAGAACAACATTAACAACAGCAACATTTGTGTGACGTCCACAATCCAATACACGTCGCTTTAGCGTAAACAATATCTACAAGTTTTTTGCTGAACGCCTGTCTCCCTTCCCTGCCTAACAGTCGACAGCTGCCTGTTGCCTTTCTTTTACCTATTTCGCTGGTGTTTATGCATGTTTATTGTATTCACATACAAGCACATAATTTTAATGGGTCGCAATGCTATCTGGTTATAAAAGAATTTATCTATGTGTTCTTGTGTCTTTGCATATGTATGAGTGCGTGTGTTTGTATATATGGATTTTCTTCTTTTTTTTTTTATATGGGGGATTTGTTTAGAACTGTAAAAAGTTAATAGTATTGGCATTTTGGCACAGAGGCTTTTATTTTGCATTTGTCAATTCATGTACATATGTGCAACTTATGCAAATCAGTTAAGCGTACATGGCATACATAGATGTCTTATTCCTAAGGGGCAAATCTACCTACACCTATACACATATCTATGTTTAGTTGAACCTATATGGCAAAGAGGACATTTCGATTGCAGCTTTCGAATGCTTTGATGACGCGATGCATTTTATGTATGTCAGAGTAGACTTAATTCACGCTCGAAATTTCTAAAGTGCCAAAAACACCCACAATTGAAAATATTTCGATTAATAACGGGACAGTTCGCAGGCGTAAGTGTATAAAACTAAATCTTCTCAAATATTCCAGAGTAACGGTTAGTGTACTTGTTTTGAGGTTATACCGCAATATTCGTTTTAATTTGCTTTGATATACGAATTTATCGCTATCTGTCATTCAACCACAGTACAGTAAACGTTTCACGTACATATATATAATATATATATATATATAAGACCAATCACTCAGGCGATGTTACTTGTACGTGCAAGACGGTGAAAGTTGAAAATAAGCTAGGAGAGAGAAAGCGATAGGGGAAGGTTGCAGCCTAGTTAAAGCGTACCCAACAGGCCGATCTTTACAGGCCGACCTGAAAGAGACTAAGCCCATTTTTCTATTAAAATGCACTTTAACTACTCCAGCACTAAACTTGGACGGACTACGAAATGATATACGATCCATGAAATCATAAAATGAGTGAAGAAAAACTCACGAATGCCTTTTAAACACTTTACGAAATAGTTAATTAGGTTTCATAAGTCCTAGCCTTCATATTTCCATTGGGGAGCCGTATAAAGCTCTCGCCTCTCTGCTGAAGGTCCCAATATAAAAATTATTTTTTTAAGAATAAAAATAAGACCATTTTTTTCAACTGACGATAAAAGGAGTATTTTAACGTAGCAAAGGTACAGTTTGCTGGAATCGGTCAGCACTAGTTACAATCTTAGAAAGAATAATATTAAGTTAGAAAATCCTTCAGGAATTATATTTTAAAAGGACAAGACAGTGAAGACAGTAACTAATAGCAGAGCAGACACTCATTGAATAAAAAATTATTTCAAAGACGATCGGAAACTAAATGAACTTGTTCCATGTTCTCATCAGTACGATGGTATATGAAGTTCGAACGGATGTATATAACACTAAATCCCAGAAGGGCTTGAGATACAGAGCCACCTTTTATTACATCGAAACGTTTTCTAAATCGATCTAAGCTAGTTTGCCAGCCCTTGTGTTTAACCTACAGACCGCAAACTTTTGAGGTATTTTGATTAAGTCTGGTACATTGCCATATTTTGGGCCAAGAGCGAAAGCTGTTGAAAATAATTCAGATCGGACTACTTTTTCAACCGCTGCACATATATTGCCTTGTTTTGAAAAATCCTGATATGATGTCCACTATACTCGTTTCACTTGTTATTATTAACTTTCTTTAAAGAAATATATTCTTGACTGAAATAACAAAAACTCAGTAAAAAAAAAAAATTATAGTCAAGTAAGGTCCTAAATCTTTATCACCGAAAGCGAAATGTCGGAAAACAAATAGGAAAGTCCTGGCTTCTTAAAGGCGGATTTCCGCTATTCACCATCCCCTACCATAATTCCAGATATGTGAAAAACAACATTGAAGCCGCTGGCATTTGCGACTTGTTTTAGCAAACATCTGCAGTCTCAATAAGCTACATATATAATAAAGTGGTAAGTATAGTAAATATATATGGTTTCAAAATTTGTACGTACATGTCTTTACTACGATTGTCGTCAAACTTGTAATTACTCTGTTCTTGGAACTCTCTTTCTTGGAACAATTAGACTGTATCCGGGTGCTAGGACTTTGAAGTTATGGTTTTTTGCCTAATGTGAACATGATCAAGATGAATCCGATCTGTGCCAATTGGTAACTATTTATCTCAGTTTTTGTAATCGTTTGTAATAGACAGACAGATGGGCGGAGGCAACAACAGACAGATGAGTAGGCATTGATCGATTTGGAATCTTATGCTGAGATCACTAAAATACTTTATAGATCCTTAGATGTGTTTATTTAGACACTGCAAAGACAAATCCGTCGCTGACAAGTAACGACAATTTGCAAGCGAGGTGTTAAAACAAATAACGCTTCCCGCGAAAAAACTAGAGAACAAAAATTTTCCCATAGCCTAAAAAGGAGACAAGAAAAAATTAGCCTCCCCATCAAAAAAAAATTCTACAAAATTTTACTCTTACGAGTTTCAGAAATGTGAGTTCGATTTTGTTAAAGTAAGAAAAGTTTGGGTCCGAATCTGTTAGTCGAATTCAAGGCGCTAAATCACTTATATGGGGACGTTTCTAAATCGCTTTCTTTCGTGTCCGTGACGGTATTCCATGTCATTTCTTGCATTAGCTTACAATCTTCCTTACCCCATATTCTTCTACTATATCCAACTGCCCCGGAATAAGCTCCGCATACCATACCGTCAGCCTATTTATCGGTCCAGTGTTGATTCATGTACGTGTTTGGACAAATTTGGATAAAATTTGGTACACACACTTCAGTGAAACGAGAATTATATAAATTATTACACTGCTCACATATCGGCACGTGCCTAAAGTTGAGTTGATTTTCTTTACAAGATTTTTATCTATTTCCACTTTTTCAAACTTCTTTTTGCATTTGTGAAATGGTTTTGATTTCTCGTTAAAAGCCGTTGTCTGGTTTTTTCCCAAATCCTTTACATGGTTTATAAAAAAAGTACTATGTGTGGAGAATGGAGAGATCACAGAGTTGCTTTTAATAAATAAGAAAAATAGTGAATAAAAAGATCTCTCTCATCTGTTAAATGAGAAGAAGTAACGGAAAAGACATCATCGTGTTTCATTTACGTGAAACATTTCTAACACAATCCCAATTAGATCTATGCATGCTACCATGCAAGGATGAAGGAGAGACAGTGTCTTCCGTATGTCAAATACATTTCTAGGTTAGCATTAGGTGAAACTGGAAGACCTGAATTCCAGAATATATAGAACTGATATAAAATTTCGTGCTATTCGCTAAGTTTCCTTTCTTATCTTTCGATAAATTCTAATGTTCAAAGAAGAAAAGGGGAAAAGATTATCGACTATTCATTGCCTTACTTGATCGTATCATTCATTACTGCGGATGAACGGTTGATTTTGTATTTTCAGAACCCAAAGAACAAAAGATCATGGATAGATCCAAGCGCATTATCCACAGCTACTGCAAAAGAAGCTCACTTCAATAAGAAGACAATGTTCTTTGCTTCACAGGATCAAAAGGATGCGATCTGTTACAAGCTTTTAAAGCCGCTCGCTATTTAAAAAACGACCAAAATATCAAAAAGGGCAACAGAATATCATTTTTTTACATGACATTCATCCATCGATCTTCGAGGATCTTATATAGTTGCATACATTTACCTATATTCAAAACCGTCTTCTCCACCCAAGTGTTCTTACAACAGCATTTAAATAAAAACTTGAGTGAAATATTATCGTATAATTGCTTTCTTTAAATTAATTAAAAGAATTTTTTTATTTGGGCTGCTAAACGGTAAACCTAAATATATATAAATAGTTTCCATATACATACAACTTTTAGGTTTTGTTTTTAAAAGTGAATGAAAAAATAGAATAAATATTTAAATCCCATGCGCTGATGATTTTAAATACTTTCCAGTTTTCGAAATTTTGTCCAGTTTGTCCAGTCCTTCATTACATATAAGAGCTAAAAATAAAGTCACTCCAAACCTCTCCAAACTGAAACAATTAACAACAGTTTGAGAACTGTTAGCACCCAACTTATCATCTATGATACTTGGTGATAGGTGCGTGTAAATTCGTCTTAGAAATCACACAATATCACAAGTTCAAATGGACCTATATGTAAATATATTATATATATTATGTATTATGTGCATTCAAGTCAAAACTAGGATTTTTGCTTCCACTTTGAGAAGAATTGCAGTTAGTTTTTCTGAATAATGAGAAATATTTGATTATTTGATATTCGAATGTGATGTCGCGCATATTTTATTCAAAATAAATTTAAATTCAATAAAAACATAAGGAATTCATTTCGTAATTTTATAAAAGAAAGTAAGAAAAATGAATTATATAAAAAATCGTCCCAGAGTTTAGTTGTCTACTTTATGCATATTTAAAGCACTTTAGTTTAAATGAGCTTTAGTCAAAGCTATTATGGGAGCGGCAGTGGGGAGTGCAGGTAATTCGCCGGCACTAGCAGCGATATCTAGATGCGTATATTTTAAGGGCTTAGGCGAATCCAAGCCATGTTTATTTAGACCCGTGGCTTGGATAAGAAAAGCAGCGGGCACCTGATGGCCACGCGGTGTACGTGACGATCCAAGATTATTACATTGAACCACATCTTCACCAATCACTTTACCGGCATTAAAATCAAAATCATCTTGTCGCAACGTAGATACCTCAAAAGGATCACCAAACATTTGCCCGATTTCCTGAAGTTTACGCGCATGACCAGTGCAGTGAGCTACACTATTATCAATTACGATTGAGTAACCGGAACCAGCAGCCAAAGCAGCATGACCGGTTAGAGTGGCAATCGTAAATAAGTGAGGATCAGGCAAATTTTCAGAAACAGCCAATTCTTTCATACGACACAAAGCATCGGCCATACACATACGGCCCTCGGCGTCTGTATTCCCGACGCGTACACGTACGCCAGCACGTGAGGTAATAATTTCATCGGATACGTAACAATCTTCGCCGACTGAATTACGTACCAAGCATAAAGCAGCAATTACATGGATGTCTGCAGGTTTTTTCTCGTTAACAATCTAAACGATTCAAAAAAGAAGTTATTATAATTTTCTCTGGACTTACAGAAAAACTTACTTGCATAAATCCAGCTACTGCGGCAGCTCCGCATTTATCCCTGCACATACCAGCCATAATCCCTCCAGCCTTAATATCAGCGCCACCAGTGTCATAAGTTACACCTTTACCAACTAACATTAGGGTCTTTTTAGCTGGTTGAGGTGGTTTATATTCCAAAAAAATTATACGCCCGCGATGACGTTCAATTTGATTGGCAGCCCGATTAACGGCAGCGAACAATGGATATTCCTTGGTAATCGTATCCACGTTACTAATTACGTTGACTTTCAAATTCTTAAATATTTTTGTAACGTATTCCTCGATTCGTGGTGGTGCCATTCGTTCGGGATCGCCAACACCTAAATAGATTTAGTCAAAAATTTTGTAGCATATTTCGTGGCTTACTATGAAAATTATGCAAAAAATGAAAGAGAAGAAAAAAAAAGCATACCAATATCACGCGCAACAAAACGTCCAGATTCTAGTAGTAAAGCTTCTTTCAAAATTTCCTCAGCTTTGGGACTAGATATCATTACAGACAGATTGGAAATGCGTTGACTTTTGTCAGGCACGTCTTCACGATATTGAATAGGCTGAAATGGAATAAACAAAACTACACATGTAGACAGAAATGGCATCAATGGTATCAATCGCTAAAAGTATATATATACCACATAAAGCTCAGAAAGAGCACCCAATACGGTACACAACGGCGCGTAGGCGAATTTATCACTTTCCGGCACTAGTAACAAAGGTGCCTTGAAACCGGCCTTAATGGCACGTTCTAGCGATTTAGCCGCTGCGTTTTGATAACAGCGCACATCATGATAATCGGTTAATTCGGGTAGAGGTGAATAAACCACGGGCATATTTAATTTCGATGATTTGAAACATGATACCATCGTATCGAATGCTTTATCGTACGAACGAAAATCATTGAATTGCTCGACCAATTCTTTGGGAATTTGACGATCAATTACGCATAAAACGTCACAACCGGATTTTTGTATCACTTGAGATAATTTTACACTACATGGTATTAACCTGAAAAGAAATGATAAAACCGATTCAAATTTTCCAGAAAAAATGTTTCAATATTCTTAGGAATGGGAAATTATGCCTACACTTATGATCTATAGATCGCAAATAGTCAGGACATTTTATAAGTCCCGCGGGCAAACCTTTTTGAAAGCTACTGTAGCTATATACATATATAAAATAGCAACCCGCGTGCGCACATATATTCGCACTTTTCCCCTGTGATGAGTTGCTAATTATATTAGAGCTTTTGAGCGAACTTTGCCCAATTTTTAAATCTAAGGCGGTGTATACCCAACTCTTTTTTTACACTGTAGATACGCTCCCTAGGAAATCGGGCAAAAAATTGTACATGCGACCTGTAATCGCTTACGTTGAAAAAACTTTAGTAAAAAGTTCGTATAAAAGAGTGTATTTGTTCGTATTGATGAACAGTGTTATTACAAAAAAAAAAAGAGTGGGTGTAAGTTACAGACAACTGATATGAATAAAAACCAAAATACATGAAGTTTTTCCTCAGCAGATAGACAGATGGACATAAGTAAATTTGCAGATTTGGCTCTAATCGGTACAGAGTTTAAAAAAAAAAAGTTAGGGCATGAATTGCAATTAAAACTAAAGAAATGAAGTGAGGTAATAGCAAAAAAAATTTCGCCAGAGTGAAATCATTCTTAAACTCGGCAAATTAACAATAAGGATTATTTAATCTGATCATTTTAAATACGACTTAGACAATTTCGGCATTCTTAACTCTTTAAATCCACTTCCAAAGATAATTAGTCATCTCTATTTACACCAGTATAAGCGGATGAAATAGAAACGAGAAGCTCAATGGATTTTTATTTGCTTTTTGTTACGCTGTTAATTTAAATTAAATAATAAAATAAAATAAAAAAAAAAGAAAGAGAAAAAGAAATAAAATTGTAAACACTTTTCCGTATACAATGCCAAGGTCGAATGTTATTGTTCGTCTTAAACGAAAAAAATGTTTACACATCAATTGAAGCCGGCGGCAGTTAGTTTACAATTCTTAATATACGGAGGTAAGCATGAATTGTGCTAACGAAGCGCAATTCTATACGTTTCCTAGTAGAAAGCTTAACAATAAATTGTAAAAGACGAATGCACTTTCAAGGAAATATTTAAAAAGTTATAATTGTGAAAGCAATAAAGAAACATTTTGGATTGAATATCAAAGACCAACACAAGTAAAAAACGAATTTGTTAAAAGTTTTTATTGTCAGCTGACTGAAAAAATAAAATTTATTTACTCTTTTTCACTACAGTAGTACTGAACACTTTTCATTAATGATTAAAAAAAAGTTGATAAGATTTTAAAAAGGAATTTATAAACGATTTATAATTATAAACGATAACAGATATCAAGTTAAGTATATCAAGTACTGAGCGCTACATTACATACTTACGCAAAAACTCTCACTACAAACGTTGTCAGTTGTAATAAACAAATATTTTTCCTCTCCTTAGATTAGGACTGCAAAACTGTGATTTATTGCATTGAACCGGGCGATAGTCGTGGACAATCATGAATCCAGAAATTCAGTTAAATTTAATAAATCGAACGATATATGTATGTTTTCAATGCACATAAGAAGCACATATTGAACACATTTGTGTGATACATATGATCGCAAATTGCTTCAGATAATGGGCACTATCTAAACATAAGTAATGAGGCGGGACCAAAAAAATATTCTTTAGTTCCTTTAAAGAACAATGACACTATTTTCAAGAAAAATGTCGAACAACAGATATGAATCGCACTGATATGCAGATTAAGGTTGCACATATATATATATATATATATGTATACATATATATATGCATACGTCGCAGCATCTCCACACTAAGTTGCTGGCAACTAAAGAAGCCATGATGAAATTTCTGTACATATATATATATGCATATGTCGCAGCGTCTCTACACTAAGTTGCTGGCAACTAAAGAAGCAATGATGAAATTCCTATACATTTGTCATCTTCCTTATACAAACACCCATGTTTGCGTACATGTAATTATAATTTATTTTAAAGAAGTTTAGAAATGAGAAGAGGGTAACAGATGTGATATTTAGTGGTGAAAACTTGACTTTCTTCTAAAAGTTCGATGAAATCAAGTGAAGCACTTTCTCAGCAAGTTCGGCGCAAAGGTTTCAAAAAAAGTATATTTTTATAAAAAAATTATCCACTAAAAAGTGCAAACATACTCACTTATCAACTCCCATGACGACAGTGATTAAAAAAATGAAAGGAAAATATATACGCTTCGATTTATATGCAAGTATTAAAAAAGGAAATAGCAAAAGGAATCACTCAAACTCTTAACAAAAAGAAAAAAAACGGGAAACCCGAATAATAACGAGAACTCCTTAGGAGTAACACTTGCACAAAGTTGAACGTTCTGTAACCAACTAACCAAGAAACAAGGGAAAACGGACTATATGTACTTGCATTAAGGTGACCGCATGTGCTCGTTTTAAAGATGGTAAACTTTATCAAGTTCTATACCTCGATATTTGGAATGGGTTGAAAGCGCGAAAGAAAAGATGTTAAAATTTTCTTGTTTTCTTGTATTCCCCGCAAACACACGCCTCTCTGCAAGATTTGCTGGTCACCTTAACATAAACGTTTTATATTGTATATAAACTGATATACAATTTATATTAATCTCTTATCATACACTCATTTCCAATACCAATGCGACTGCAGATCATCTTTCGATTAATTATTTAACTTGCTTCTACCAATTTCCAAGGAAGTTTACTTATTTATTTAATATTTTGCCTGTCACCTACCCGCAAAATTACGCCGGCTTTCAATAAAAATTTTTATAGCGCTGCAGCAGCAGCAACATTATTATTTGGCATTTATGTACGTACATGCAAAGAGTAAATTTCCTGAGAATATATGCGAATACAATGCGAAAAAAAAGTATAATTTGATTTAGGTAAAGAAGCTACACTCCTTAAAAAAACAAAACAAGGAATATTTTTATGGGAATATATGAACAATAATCATAACATTAAATTAAATGTCGAGATACGAGCCACATGTGGATGATGTTAGCAAAATGCGATATTCAAAATGAATTCCACACTAAGTGATTGCATATTTCTAGCTGTTACAAATGAAATGACGAACTTAGTGCAATGTCGCAAGAAGCAGGTAAAAAGAATTGCGTAAATATTTATAGATATTGATAACAAACAATTGACGCCTTGAACAATAAGGCGATAAACGAATTCATTGCAAAAACTGAAAGCAAAAACTCTATGATGAAAGAAGAACATGCTTCACATGGTATACGTTATGCAGTCTCGGACCGTTTCAGTAGTTCATCACATATAAGCAAGTAGTTGTACAGACATAAGCTGTCTATTAAAAGTAACTAACACTATTACTAATACAAGAACCAATATTTGTTTAAACTGTCCAATGCATAGAGCGAGTAAAAAATAATATTATCGGAAGACAAACATTTGCTACCTCAACAAATTATGTACAACTAGCAAGAGAACCGTGGCAAATTTTTTCGCTTTTACCATATATAGAATATAATAAGAAATTTTTATCTCCGCATACGTTGTAATGAATGTAATGAAGACACGTCTGTAGACACGTATTTTGACGATATGGCCTATTTTCCACACCAATCCGAATGCTGCAGCTTGTAATGTTTCTGCTAAGTTTAAAGACGATATTTTAATAGTTGCGACCAAGAGCGTTTTCACTATAGGTGTTATATAGGCATGTCCAATTAAATTCAGAATTTTATCCTTCTCGATCTGAAAAGCTTTCTTTTTGAATTTTATACTTGTTAGATCTGCAAAGCTTTCTTCTTAAAGTTTTAAACATCTTGACAAAATTATCTTTTCTTCATTCTTAGATGGCGAGCGTAAAAATAGAAAAGCATTCAAAAAATTGCAGGCATCCCTGCAATCTGAATCGGATTGTAATTTTTGAATCTAGTTTTTTGAAGGTTTTCGATTTTGAAATCTTTTCTTTATAGGATGTAGGTTAAGTTCGCCCATTTGTCGTAATACAAAGATATTTGCATAAGACTTTCCATTAAGTCTATAAACTTCTGGTAAGTATTAGCAGTGAAGAAGATATCGGTCTGTCTACATACGCAATATGCTTATCTTATAAATGGACGTAGTTCGCCTAAACAACTATGATGTCTTGTCGTCCACACTGTTTGACACCAATTCAAATTTATGGATGCGAGTTGCGCACATACAAGACTCGTTTACATAAGCAACCAATTTTCTGCACGATATTATGCTATGTAAATACACGAAAGATAAGCAATTCATCGCGGGGCGGATATTAACAACATTCGGTAAAAATCAAAACAAATTTTTTCCTCACTCCTAAACGACTGCTGGTCAAAATTGTTTATATTCCAAGAAGTCCCTAACTTAAGTTGCTGATGCTTACCAAAAGAACGATGGAATATGTGTATGCATTAGCGGACTTATAGGATCTCAGAAATGCAAGCTTAGTTTGTAAAGATATGCAGATGGAATTTTGCGACGAAATCTGACGAGCTTATCAAAGCATCTCTTAAGTATACTAAGCAGTTCGGAAAAGAGTAAAAGCGAATGCATAATTTTTATTAGAAAAATGCAAGAAAAGAATGCAAACATACTTACTTATCAATTCCCATGACGATGATAGTTAAGAAGAAAAATTTATGTGTATATGTTCGTATATATATAAGTACCAGAAAGCACAGTTAGAAAAAACTTTCTTTTAAAGGAAGAAAACTCTCTAATAAGGAAAAACTTTTTTAAAATAATACTTTCACGAAAATCAACGTTCTGTATACAAATAACCGAGAAACAAAGTGAAGTGGCCTATAAATACAAGTATTAAGGTGACCATACGTCCATCTTCCGAATGTTACAAAACTTGTAAAATTTTAATCATTTTAATCACATGTAGTTTAAAACCTCAAAAAGATGATATTAAACACCTCCGGCGTCTTGGTCTTCGTCTCCACACTCATTTTCTTTTAGAAAATACTGGTCACCTCAACGTAAGATGTGTTTTTTTTAATTTAATTTAATCTCTTAACAGCTAGTTCCACTATCCATCCGATTCCAAGTTGTTTTCTTCCTTTTTTTAATATTTAATTGCTTTCTCCTTGATTTAAAAAGAAAATTCCGTCGACATTAAGTAAATGAACATCTCTTTACATCTGACCGCTACGATTTGCAACATTTTTAATTAATTTCTTATACTCGTACTATACACAACTCAACGCGAACAAAGAATCAATTTTAATTTTGAAATGAATTAAAAAATGAATGCGGTTTATAAGCGAGTTAGGGGAAACTTTTAAAATTTCATTTAAATAAGAATCCCCGAATTCCCCGAATCTGAATGGATTGTGCTAGCTTATCGCTTCACTTAGGTTGAGAGAGTAAAACGAATTCTTCGAAGATTTTGAACAAAAATGTCCTAAGGTCCTCGCAGAATATGGGATAAACTTTAAATTTCAACTCTGATGTTGATTGTAGATTTACATTGTGCATTTTCGGATAAAGACGAATTCCCATTTCTTTAGCCTCTCTATGGTATATTGACGTAATTATATATGTATACAAATTAGAGAATGTTAAAAGTTGTCTGCAAAATAAAGTTCAAGTTTATTGCTAAACGGCATGTCTCAAGTGAAAACTGACCCCGATTGGAAGCGTATCGGAATATATTTACTAAGTTTGCTGGATAGACTTGGCTTTCTCTAGATAGCTTTCAGCGAATGGTAAATATTTTGAAGCAGTTCTCTGTTTGCAAATTATTTGCAAATTTCACTTCTAATCAAGGACAAAAGGGAGAAGAGAAATTCCGCACTAAGGACTCAATTATAATTAAAATTATTTTTGGAAATTAACTTACATAAGGTAGTAAAAGTCTTAAAGTTGAAGGGCAGACGCGTGCTCCTTCCTTTTGTTTATTCGAAATAGGTACAATAAAATAAATCATGTCTTCAGAAAGCATCACCGGTAATATGTTTTCGTATATCAACAATGGAATCGGGCAAATGTTTAGCATCGTAGAGTATAATCTTTCGATAAGGTATTAGACCTTTCAACCAATCACCGGAATAATCTGCATCAGATACGTCGGCAACTGAATACTCAAAAGAGTCTACAGCTTTCTGCACAAGTAATTCTTCCTCCGCATTAACGTAGTAATCCTGTTTAGGCTCATTCTCTTTCGCCTCTTTACGATATATCTTTATAATCATGAGAAAATAAACGAAATCATATTTAACATTTTCACTCTGGGCAGCCGTAATTTCTTGTTGTAAATTCTCCAATAATGGTATTGAAATCTTGGCCGGTATATTCAAAAAACGCTCATTAATCAGATAGCCAATCGGGTGAGCTTCATTGTCTAGGGCATCGCAAAAATTTTTGAATGATGTATTATTGGTACTTTTCTCAGCTTTTTCAATTAGAAAAGAACGTAATTCTTGGAGACAACGTTTATTGGCAATATCTTCTTTGTCAGTAATATTTAATACTGTAGTTATACCAAAAATGGTACGGTGATATTGTAACGGATTCTCACCGCTTACATTTCCGTCATCCAACTCATTACCATTGTTATCTGATTTATACTGACGTATAACACTACCGATAAAATTTTGTTCTATACATTGTAAAATTTTTTCATGGAGCTTTTTTTTTTTTTGAGACAATATTTTATAATTTTTACCTATAATTATTTCGGACATTGCCTGTAAATCGATATGAGCCTTAAAAAAAACCTTTTGCAAAAGCCGATAAATGCCACGCCAATCTGGATCCGAGGGCTTGCAATCCTCAACATCGATCTGAACACGCCGTATTTATTTAAATATGTTAATTTTTCAGGTAATAAAGACATTACCTGATGGCTTGAACATAACTCGGAATGCGGCAGATCATCTTCACTGTCCATAATATCTTCAATGAAATCTTCTTCTATTTCATTTAAATTTTCGCTCTGTTTAGAAGACATTTTTGAAGTTCAAACTGCTAAGAAAATAAAAATTTCAAAAGTTCTTCTGGCTTCTGTCCCTTCGATATAATATGAAATGATAATTGTTAGACTGAGCTGACGTTTAAAAATATGAAACAAATTGTCAGGGTATCCCGATTTATTTTACATTTTCAAATACAACGTCTGCTTATTTCGCTCTTTAGAGAATACCGTAACGGAATTGAACGTGAAGAAGCAGAACAAAATTATTCATGTGTTCATACCTTCTGTTAAAAGTTTCGTAGTTCTGTTATTAAATAGATTATACTGCCAGAATTATCTGTGAATATAAACATAGCAAGAACTGTGAGTCAATGTGTGTTTTCAAAGCTTATAATTATTGTTACTACGAAAGAAAAAATTTAATACTGATTTCACATCCAGTTTACTGCAAGTTTTGAATGAATTTTAATTACTCCATGGATCCAATGTAGACACTAAATAATCTCAGGTAGTGTTTCAAATTCCTTGAAAATCCCTCCGTCTAAAAAAAAAACCAATCGAAACCCGATATATAGATTTATAAAACTTCGTGAACTCCAACTGATATACTTAAAAGTCGATATAAGCGCTTGTCTCTTTTGATACCTTATATTAATATTGTTCATAAAATAGGATATACATTTAGTTTATAAGTATTTGTATATATAACTTACATATACTATATTCATAAATTTGGGTGCCAGACGTGCGAACATAAGCGAAGCTTTATTGTATCAGCCGCTATGAACGTATGTAAATTGCATGAATGTAGTTTTGAAAATGTGGCCTGCTATTTATAACATAAATAAGAACAAATATTTTTTAGGTTAATTTGTTTATGGATGTTATGTTTTTTATCTGAATTTTATTTAGTTCAATTGAACGACGTAGAGAACTTAACGTATACGTGAAAAACTGTTAATGTTTTATAATTTTCTACATCTTCCAATTTGAAATCATTATCCAATCATCCTTGAAACGTATATCGCACCATCCCCAAATAATTGGATGCAAGGAGCATTACATATGAATTTTACTCATCATTGAGCAATATTTGAATATGATCGACGAATTAGCTTTTCATTTCAATAACTTAGAAATCACACCCCGGAATTTCGACTCCGAAAATAAATAAATGTACAACGAGCCATCCATCAGAAAACCTTGTGATCGTAATTATGATTTTAATCAAAGAAATTACCACCTTTAGCTGTATAAAAATTTTTAGTATATTAAAGAGCTTTTTTTTTATTAACAATGTCAATATCATATCACTTTTTTATACCTATGAGAACTTCACTCTCCTTTAACTTGTTTTCGAATATCAATAATTAAATCGGGTAATTGTTTAGCATCAAACAATATAATCTTACGGTAAGGTATCAGATTGCCATCGGCTTTTAACCAATCGCCACCCATGCCCATATCAGATTCATCGACAACGGAATACTCAAATGAATTTATAGCTTTCTCCACCAGAAGTTCTTCTTCAGCATTAGTGTAGAAATCCTGATGGGGTTTGCCCTTTTTGCTTTCTTTGCGATATAACTTTATAAACATTAAATAATAAACAAAATCAAATTTCATGCCTTTTTGGTGGGCTTTAACAATTTCTCTTTCAAGATTCTCAAGTAGTGGCACCGAAATTTCTGTCGGTATATTAATAAAACGTTCATTAATCAAATAACCTATCGAGCGGGTTTCATCTCCAAAAATATCCCGGAAATGTTTTACAACAGCGTCAGTGGCGTGTTTTTCCGCCTTTTTGATAATAAATGCACGCAATTGGTCTACGCAGGGTGTATCTTTTTTTGCGGTAATATTCAATACCGTAGTTATGCCAAATATAGTACTATCATCACACATATCATCGTCCACATCACTTTCAATTCCATCCGATTCACATTGACTTATAACACTGCCGACGAAATTTTGAGCTAAAGTATAGAGAATTTTTTTTTTAACAACTTCTATCGAACTATTTGTAAACTTTTACCTATAATTAATTCCGCCAAAAGCATGCAATTGACATGAGCTTTTAAAAAGACTCGTTGCAGGAGTTGACAAATACCGTGAGAATCGGGATCCGTTGGCGCTCGGCCCTCAAAGTCTATTTGAACTTGCTAATAGGAATGCATGTTTATGAATATTATATCTTTAGATACCAAGTTTATAACCTCGTTGCCTGCGTAAGCAAGATCATCGTCTTCACTCGCACCGCTTGATTCCGTGTCATCGTCACTAACCTCTTCTTCCATTTTATGTAAATTTTTATTTTTCTTAGATGACATCTTAAAAGTTGTAAACTATAACTAAAATATAACTATTATTATTGCTATGATTATTATCACTTATTTAATCCAGTCAAATAGATAATAAAATGAAACCAAATATTGTAAGGTATATGAATGTATATAAGTGCACGTTTTTTCAATGAACAGCTGATTCGAGCTGTGTTATTTATGAACAATTTAAAGGATGGCAGATTATCGATAAATTTACTGCCGTAATTATTAATTAGGCAAAAGTAATAATCTCATACTAATTTGATGTGGAAGAAATCAAAAATCGCGAACGTAAGGTGAACTCTTCTTTAACAAAAAAAGATATAACAGAAAACAAGTTGACTTGGCTTTAAATACACTTTACGAGAAATTGATACGAACCTTACGGTCTTGCTAGTGCATATACTCGCATTTTAATAGAGGAATCAATCAATCTATCTGATGGCCACGAACTTTAGCAGCAATTCCCCTTTGAGAATAAGCGTATACAATTATCAAGAATTTTGCATGTATAGGTTATAGGTTAAAAAGCTTTATTTTTATAATAATGATTATAATAGCAGCAATATTTGTGAATGCAGAAGCTTTCACTTGACCGTTCTTCAAAATTTCGAAAGAATTTCGGAAAGCTTTTGTAATAATCGTTACCGTGTCGCTGTCGCTGTTGATAGGCTTTTTTTAGAAGACATAAAAATTTTGGAAGTGTTAAAAAAAATTCTCAAAATTATATCCCCAATCAGAAATTTAGTTTTTCATCTCCCCAGTAGAAATCACTATCGGGGGAATAAAATTATTTGTTCAATTTTTTAATTGTTTACATTTTTCAACTCTGTCTCTGTTAAAGGGCAATTATTTTCTAGCTTTTAACTCCGAATGCTTCTAATTTGCCTTACCGTAATAAAAAGTACAAAAAAATAAACAAAGAAATAATAATAAAACAGCTGATTTAAGTCTGCTTCACATTTCTGGGATTATTAGGAAAAAAAATAAAAATAAAGTAAGGGAAATATCTGTAGAAAAATTAAAAAGTCTTTAACAAATTAATTTCACGAAAAAGATAATGCATACAGACCTATCGCCGCATTTACATACACAGCATTGTAATCAGTTAATAAACGAATTAAAAAAGTGTCACGAGGAGGTTAGTATAATTGCTATAACACTTTTATATAATATTTTTGCTTTCTTTCTTTCCACCTTTGCCGGTTTAGAATAACTTTTCCAAATTCATAGGAGCCTGTAACAAATTTGATTCAGCTGTCGTCAAGTGTCTTAAAAAGGAACGTATAGCCCGTTCGGCAGCTAATCGAGCTAAAGCGCGACAGAGGCAAGCAGATTTAAAGAGCAGAGAAAATCAAGCCTTTTAAGTTGACAATTATGGATTCGGATCAATTAGCTGCCTACTATTATCAAGATGAAGAGCAAGTAATATGCGGGCAAGTGATACCGTCTATTACAGAAGATTACAAAGAAACGGAATTTCCATCAATGGTGGACCGTTTCTTTACACGATACTATTATCTCAAAAAAGGGGCCGATCTGGCGCCGTATAAAGTGCTTTTTCACTCTAATCGTGTTTGTTTGATTTGCCTAGCCAACGAACATCCGGCGTTTACCGAAGGGATTGCTAGCGTTAATTTTGATATTGGACATTCGGACCGGAGTAAAAACGCGGTTAAAGGTAAAGCAAAAAAAGGCGGCATGGTTTTACAGGCTGACTCAACTTTGGCGTTGTTAACGACTAAAACAAGCAAAGTTTACAAAATTCCCAGTTGTGTCCGTAGTAAACTAATCGAAGTTAATGTCGATTTGCAGACTTGTTGCGAAAAGCTGCAAGCGCCCGAAGGCGAAGGTTTTATAGCAATTGTGTTACCTAAACCGGAACATTGCGAAGAAATCAAAGCCGGCCTTATGACACAAGAACAATATGATGATTATTTGCGTACGATTAAAGAAGATAAAGCGGAATAAACATTTTGTGTTATGGGCTCAGAATTGTTATTGGTTTTGCAATTAAATAAATCTTGAAAGAGTTTCTACATGTCGTTTTTTGAGTTAAGAGGACAATAACGTTTAAAAAGTACGAGGCCTACGTGTTAAATTTTATAATGACAATGTTCGTTGTTCACTTCTTGAAACCTGATTTAAATTGGCAGCATTTCAATGTCTACGAGACAATGACTAAATGTTGCTTTGTTTTCGTTTTATTAATTCGTTATTATTATGATAAACTTGTAGCATTGCACTTGAATCTTATGTTAACGTTTAATTTACTTTGCATGTACGTAACGAAAAAATCACAGGAAATGAAAATTATCCGGTTCTCTAATGCACAATATATAAATAAATATAAATATATATATATATATACAGGCATCACCCGCTTAACACGGCTATGGAAAGTCTGGTTTCAATAAAACATTGCACAAACTTTTCGAATAATATAACGCGATCTCAGAAAATCGAATACGAATTCTTATTTTATCGTGAGTAGGGGAGGACTGGCGGTGATTTGAATGAAGATTAACTTTGTGATCGTTGGCATTATGCTTTGAATATATTTTTAATATTTGCAATTTATCATAAATTTCAATTTCATAATTATTTGTTTTATGAAACCTTTCCAAGTTAACCTACTTTTTCATTTATTTGCAAAGTTAGAACGAAATTTCATAATAAAATTTCCGTCATAAAATTTTGCAACTGGGACTTGGTTTTGGTATAACAATGCACGCGTTTTCAAAATATCTTCTAACCCGAATTACGAATTAACAGCGTTAAGCGGGGGATGCCTGCACTATTATACATATAAATTTCTTCATGTAATCATTTAGATTTAATTTAGATAATCGAACAGTTATTCATAATATATTTTTTATATAAATAAATCTCTTACTCAATTCGTTTAATATAGCTTACGAAGCATTTTATTAACAAATATTAAGAAAAAAAAAAAAGACATCATGAAAGGTATTCCAAAGAGAACTAATATTCTCGATTTTGATTCGATTTTAATATTCGGTTGTGCTAAAGGTACTAAACAATACCAGAGTTCGGTTTTCTATGTGTGAAAAAATCTGATTGGGTAGGCAGGCTATAGGCTGAGTAGTGTCTTAGTGTCCTCACTGCTGACTGAGTACGTGAGCAGAGTTGCAGTTCATATAAAAGTTCAATTGGCTGCTATTGCCTAAAGGTGATCATTTTTCTTTTCTTCAGGAAAATGCTCATATTTCTCGACCTTCTCCTCCCTGTGTCTTGCGGTGATTATTAATCTGTAAAATGTCATCTCGAAGAAATAAACTATTCCACTTGCACTCGTCTCCCTCCTGGAAAATGTGATCTACTGAACGGTCAGCAGAAAATTTCTTTTCAATCTTTTTCTTTCTAACGACTTAATTTTCCGATAACAATCCTTAGCTTTCTCAGTTCGTGCATTCAAGTTAAGTTCAAAGCATTGATGCTTTCATGTCAGCCATTTTTGATGGGTGATCAGACGGTAGTTTAGAGCAACATACATCTGTGTTGATCTCAAAGAAGTTCAGGGCGGATAACTAATAAACACTAAACGCCTAAGTATTTTCTCTTTTTTTGTCTCCGCATTTCATACACATCGTAAAGGATATGCGGCGAAGTAAATCTCTAGACATGACATTTTAAAGTACCCTTATAATTATAAAGAGCGTCTGCTACGACTGCTTGTATATTTTCAAACGGTAATGCAGAGTGCGCGCTTCCATCATTAAATGGTGAATTTGGAGGAGCATAAATATCATATGTACCGAATAATCTCAACTGAAGTAAATGGCAGTGGATCAATTCTCTGAAAAGGCGATCACATTATTGCTTATTATATAGAAGTTTTGAGAATTTTATTAAAAAGTTATAACATCAGCTTATCGACGCATACCTTTTACATAAATTGCTATATTTTATATAATGCTAGACCTGTTCTGAACATGTTTATACATGAAAGGGCAACATTCTTATAAACATATTTGTATATAGTGGAACCATCATAATATGCGCTTTAACATTTTTCTCACAAGTCAGATGTGGTTTTTTTTTTTTTGTTTCATTCGTTTCAAGTAAAATGAAACATCTACATTTATTCTCTATTCAAGTTCATGTATATTCAATTCAGATGTGGTTAAAGAAAACAAACAGTTTTGTGTATAATATTTATAAGCGCGGTTATTAGCTGCATAAGAGTGCTGGTTAAAAGAAATACCGCTGAAAAGTGAAATTTACGTTAAAATGTTCAATTATTTGATTTGGGTAATAATTGCGCAATTTTTCTTATCTTGCTTTTTATGCCAGAGAAAGTTGAAAAAAAAAGCCACAAATTAGATATTAGTTAACTCAAAATGTAATCTGGGAAAAAGTTAGAAAAAAGAAAAACAAATATATCACTTGATCAATTATAACAAAAATGATTCGATTTTGATTGATGGAAAATGCAAACTCGACCAATTTCGAGAATCGTTCGTCGATCTTACATCGAATACACTAATTTGCTTTAATTTCGTACCTTGTGTTCGGGAAAAATGGAGTCATTGTCTTAAAAATTACAAAAATACAATGAAACGATTTATTAATATTCGGCATTTTATTTACGAAAGTACAAGTCGTCTCAAGTTATATAAAGAAATCGTTCTTAAATATCTTAAAAACAAAAAAAAAAAAAAAAAAATTTGAGTCACAAAGAATCTTTGCAAAGCAATCTTCTGTTTCTTCGGTATAGGTGGAGACTTCACACTTAGAACAATGAATAAAAAATATTCTAAAAATATGACTCCAAATTTAGCAATTTTTGGGACTTAGTTGGAAAAATTGATTCAAAAGAAGAAATAAAAATTTTTCCTTTAAAAAAATCGCACTATATTCTGCAAATTTTTATCTAGATGAAATGCTTATTATGCGGCTAACGGTAGAGATTCCAAAGGCATAGCTTTCGAGAAGAGCGTGTTTAACCTTTCAAGTTTAACTTTGAAGATGCTTTTGTTTTACCCTTTACAAGGAATGCCTGCATTGTACAATGAATGGAAGCACATCTGTTAACATTGCAGGATTGTGCTTGCATTCAACGGCTTTTTGCACTTTATAAATTGCCCAGCGCACTAAAAACATTTATTATATGATTCTAAAACTATTTGAAATTTCTACGTTTGCCTGAGTCGTTTAAAGATTCGCCAGATAAGCATTCCTTCTTCACTTTTTGATTAGCTTTTTCAAGAAGTGTTTAAATCATCATGCGCCTCGGCGCATTTTTCTCTCAAGCGTACGCTCTACTAACATAGGATACTGAGAAAGAGGTTGTTTTTCTTCAAACGCATTTAACATTATGTGCAAGTAGAGAAAACGAAATGCATAGATGTTTCAACATTTTGGACAAAATTGAGTTTAGGAGATTTTTTTGCACTTTTGGTGTATCTGCTATCAATAACGGTAGTAGCGATGTTAATTGGCAGCCCTTCGAATGTTTGCTCTTTCGTTCTTATTATTTGGATGGGCACAGATTCTGTTAACAGTTTCTTAATATGACATCGCCTTCGTCGTCTCAAACGTTTGCAAAGTGAACGACCATAGGCGCTACTTACTGGACTTTACGTTAGTGGTCTTATTGTGCAATAATTCGAAATCCTTGAGTTTTCTAAGTGGAAAAAGGAAAAAACAGTTCAAACTGCTTAAGCATAAGGACTAGTTTTGAATATTTTATTCCCTGTTTAGTTATTTAGCTTTAGAACACAAAAAAGGTAATAATAATATAATATGAATAGAGAACTCACATGTGATATAGAAAATTGGATATAAATTTGTAAGCAAAAAGAAAAAATATGTATATGTATACAATAATATAATAATATAAAATAAATAAATTAGGTAAAGATAAATACAATAAGCTGCACGATAATCTCTTTTATTAATAAAACAATTTCTTCATATTTGTTGATATGAAAATTGTCATTTAAATTTCTTAAAGCGTTTGGCGTACCCAGAATTTCGAATTTTTCAAAATAAGCAATGAAAAGAGAACAATTTCAGTACAGATGTACTTATATTCACTTAAAAATGCAGAATTGTATTTGTTACATGTTGCAAACGTTTGAGAGAAAGCGACATCATATTAAGAAACTGTTAACGAATCTGTGCGCGTAAAAATAATACGAATGAAAGAGCAAGTATACAAAGGGCTGCTAATTAACAGCTTGACTACTGTTATTGATAACAGATGCACAAAAAATTGCTAAGAGTCTCCTAATCTCAATTTTAACCAAAATGTTGGAATATCCATGTAATTCGTTACACTTACTCGCAATGCTACGCTACATTATATGCAATTAATGTGCATGCTCGTGTTTGCACTTCTTTCCTTTCTTTATTTGGATGCTGGCATAATTCATTATTGCAATATTACTAATATAGGTGAATACATCTTGACTATGTATGTATGTATGTAGGGTTTTAGTTCTCGGCATTATGGTAGAGGTTTTATTTGCGTTGCTTATGGTTTTTCTTGATTGATTTCGATCGTAATCGATTCGAATTTGTTTTCTGTTAATGAGGTACGCGTGTTTTATATCTGTCAAGCATGACTATCTTTTAGGAAAATATAAAATGTACGCGGATTGCAAAGTTTTTAATATTGCAAAGAGACCAAACCTCAAAGCTATCATTAACTTTCATTAATGTTTATTAAGACAGTGAGTCTTTGTGACACCACCTTTTAAATACCGACAGAAATTGGAAAATGTGTTTCTCTCGCCGTTAAAAAGATACGCATCCGTATGTTTATTTCACATACACAAATATAAGTAAAGGCATATGTTGCTGTCTATCAAAGATCAAAGATCAAAGTTTGTTAGCTTTTTCTTCTTCTTCTTGTATGTAATCCACTCTTTTCAATCAAATTAAGTATGTTATTTATTTATTAAAGTTAATCCAAGATTTTTTTTATTTTTGCTTTTTCAGATCACTATTTTGCTGGCAGTAGCAAGAGTTGAACTGAAGTCTCTGTTTGATTACAAGTAAGAAAAATTATACTTGTTTTTTAATTACTATAAAATTTATTTTTTTTAAAGCATCAATAATCCCGAGTATGATGAAACGCAATCTAATGCCAAAAACGATTTTAAATTTGATGCTCTAAACGGGCATTCAAACAAACAATTAAGCAAACGGAGTCCACCACCACATGCCAAGGCCTACGGTCGGCGAGCTCACAACGGTCACGGCCCAGGTCATGGCCGCGGTCCACCTCATGAAACAATTTATTACTATGAACCACATTACTATGAAGTACATTATCATGTTCAAGGTAAGTTTTTATTGAATAACATTGAATTCTCAACATAAATAAATCTTGAACAAATATGTGTATGAAAAGATCCTCCTCCGTATTCGCCTTTTCCTATGACGAAAGGTGATCGTTTAATGACTACATACGAAACTCCAAAGAGTCCATTACCGTCCCGCCAATTACCGGAAATTGTAGAATTTTCCACAGCGAAACCGACGACACCAGCTGGTGTCTTCTGGGAACCTGCGAATAAAGGGACTAAAAACGATGAATTAATTCACGACATTGATGTACGTCTTGGTGATGGTTTGTGATTCAATCGAAATTTAAATGAAAATATGGAAAAAATCATAAATGGTTTAAAACGAATCGTTGAATATTTATAGTACTAGTTGCTTGCCCTTTTTATTTTGTCTAATAAATACATAGTGGAACTGAAGAGACCAAAAACATATGACAGTATTGTAAGCGTAAGGGTAAAACTTATTTGCTATGCATGCTCTTTTGTAGGAGAACGCTAAACACATTTAAATCGTTCTTGATGAAGGGGGAGGGTTAGTCGGTAATGATGGGTAAATTTCGCATTTTCAGATTTATAATTAGGTTCTCATGAGTTTCGATCTTACTTTGGTCAGAGGTTGTTGTTATTGTTTTCAAAAAAATGTTGCAGTGATAATCGTGCATTTAAAAGATTAACGGACAGACAGTGTTTAACTAATTTGGTTCCGTATGTGAAAGACACTGTACAGCCTCTGTAGTCTGCGTGTTCGAAACGTTTTGTCATTGTGCATGTTTTTAGTTTGATGGAGTTATAAACATTATCTCTTCTTCTTTATTTTTTATTTTTGTCTTGTTTTATAAAGGAACTCGTTTATGAACACTTTCGTATAAAGATTTTTTCGCTTTTTTTTAAATATTAATTTTTTTTCCTTTAATTCGTACAAAGAATAAAAAAGAAAAAATAAAAAAGAATAAATCAAATCAATAAGAATAAATCACATGAATAAGAATAAATCATAAGAATAGGAATAAATCATATGAAGATAATAGGTAATATGAGTAAATGAAAACTTGTTTCAAACTTGAGCTTTATTGGTGTTTAAAAGTGCGCTCAAAGCAGCCGGGAGCAAGTGGATTTAAGAACATCTAACGGTAAGTTTTGTAAGAATTATAAAGTAAAGCTCTCTACCTTGCAAGTTCCCCCCCAGCGCGTTGAGAATCGTCTGAATTCTACCTCCTTCTCGGAGATTTATTCCTTTTAAACACTTTATAGCAATTTACACTACATTTTCAATCCACTTCACTCACTCAACCTGCAGTTGACAATTTTTCGGTTCGTATTGTTAGTTTTTCCTTTTTGGAATGGGTTGCCATGGTGATGTAACTAAAATCCAAGCCTTCAGTACATTTAGGGCGAGTTTAATCAATATACACGTCATGATCTGTCCATACGTCCTTATCGAATTTAGACATAAAATTGTTATTATGGATGTGTATTAATTATGCCAATGTATTTTAGAAAACATTTTTATCATTTTGTCAAGTCGTCTCATTACAAAGTAATTTCATATTACATATATTTACACACTTTCTGTTTGACGAGTATACAATTGTATCGCTAAAGAGGGGTCGGCACAGTTAACTAGTTAATATTGTTTAAATAAGCTGTCATAAAATGCTTTGCCGGATTCGTTGTCATATGAATACCGGTATAAGCATTAAAAGAATGCAATGTTTGCGTTAAGGAAGGCTAAAGAAATGCTCTAGATGATCAAAGGCTTCGAAAATGCTTGATATAATTAAAAAGCAATCAATAATTGACTTTAATATGTATGCATGATTTCCCCGGATGAGGAGGACGGGACAAGTCCAAAGATGCTATAAGGAATAAATAGTAAAATAGTAAAATCGAACAAAAAGACATGTTCTTTACTACCTCAAGATGAGTTCTCTTTACAGCACACTGGCAAAATATCGAACTGATTTTTCATCTAATGACAGCAATTTTTGATGGCTGATTGATGCATTCAAGCGACATTGTGCAGAAATTTCTGCGAAAAGTTGATTCCCTCTAACCAAAGTGGAGATTAACCACAACCTCTCAAAGTCCGGATTAATCCCATTATTTGTGTGTGTATGCAGGTGTGTAAATGACAAGGTCTCGGATATCTATTTTCGGATTTTATAAATGTTTAATAATCTTATCTAGTTACTTAGACGCTGGTTATAATTAATAAAATTATTAATTACGTACTTTAAAAGCAATTAATTATACATTTAACGGCTTAAGAGTTGATGTGTAGCTGTTTGCACTTTTAATGGTTAATATAAAATTACAATAATACTCTTTTTAGTTATTCAAAGACATTGCTTGCGAGAATTTTCAAGCTTGAATTGCAAGTAGAAGCAAGAAATCACGAATCGTTATGATGATCTCATAAATTAGCCCTACACCAACTCAGACGTATTTAAAATTCATCTTAAAATTACGATCAAACAATAAAATATTTACGACTGGTAAAATTTCTTACATTTCGGTGGAAAATTTCTCTTACCTGCCAACATTATTCCTGGACATTGTTTCATTTTATTATTATTTAATTTTGTTAAAAAGCAAAACAAAATTGGCATAATTAGGTTATCAAAATGTTGATTATATGCATGGAAAGATTCATTCATTTGCTTGTACAACATTCATAATGAAAGATATAAAGCAAAGATTAGCTTTGGAAGATTCGATGAGAATATCGACGACGAAACCAGTTTTAGCATCCAGTTCCGATAACTGCATATTCCAAAGAAATTCTAGAAGATAAACAAATCAATTATATGAGAGAGAGAGAGAGAGCGAGAGAGATAAAGAGATTTGTTGTTATAAACAAAAATAAATATAATAAGCAATATTTGCATTCGGGCGACTTTCCGACTCACATCAAGTTCAGAAAAATATTTTCAAACTTTTTGTGTGAACATGAACATACATTCATATATGTAAAGTGTATTCATGAGACAATCAAGAATCGTCAACACACTTAGCAACATAAAGGAAACTTTCTTGTGAATTTCCCGATCGTCGTTTTCATTGGACGATCTATCATAAAACTATGTCGATATTTATGTTAAGTCTAATGAAAATAGTCTTCGACATAGATCCCTTTTTAGGGAGAAATTTCCATAAGTGAGTGTATTTGTCGAAGGAGTTTTACAATATTTTATTGAGGACTTCTTCGGTTTAAATTCAAGGTTTTAAAACAATTTCATATTATCTCATCACCTCAAAGCCGTTTAATCATCCTATACCAGGATGAAATGGTTTTGGTAAGCAGCTTGAAGAGAGAGGAAAGATAAACAAATAGGTGGCCGCAGCTTAGTAGATGCGTGCCCGATTGGCAAGTCTCGGCTATACCGACTGACCACTCACTGTAGCTACGACCAAACAAGATTTCATTGACTGACATTGCAGTCGCAGTTCTCATCTACTCGGCTGCTCAGTCGGAGGCTAAAGACTTTTGCACTTTTTTTTGGATTCTATTGGATAGTCGTTAGTACGTTGCGCTGAGTGACAAAATTGACGTCAATCTACTGAATGCTCATTTTCGCTCTGTTCGCTCAGAATCGGCTGATATCGGCCTAAGCATCGAATCGGCCAATACTCACACAACCTCAACAACGATCAGTCATTTATTTTGAGGTTGATTTCGCAACGTTTATTTTACTAGAGAGTATATTGATTATGGGCTCGCTCCGTATAAACGCAATAAATATTATTCTCTTAGAATAAAAATTAGAATTAAATTTTCGTTACCATGATAGTATTTAGCGTATTATTATTTTTTGACTACGAGTACTGGCTTGCTGGCTTTCGCTCTGTTGGTTCGGCCTCTATTAATGCTGATCGTGATAAGCATTTAAACGTCAATCTCGAATGATTTTTGATGATTAGAGGAAAGGTACACGACCTTAAAATCATTAAGTCATCTATAATACGTTAGGATGAACGATGAAGTTGTTTTAGTAAAGAAATAGTTCATTCTCCCGACGCACTAATGTAGTTCTGCTATCGGACTCAAGACATATATTTAATAAATATTTTTAATTTTTAAAGAAAAATATGATTTGCATTAAAGTCCAAAGGGAACGATAGCAGTTAACTTCCCGCGATTACTTTTTAAAGACGGATAGCAAAATAAAGTATTTGAATAACCATAGCCTGTAAAGTGTGTTTTGCTATTTGCGAGAGCAACAATGGATCGATATTTTATCGATCGATATAGATTTTTAAATTGTTTCGGCAATATCATAAAGTATTGACGCAAATGTATCGAAAAGACGTTTTCATTGCTGTTGTCATACTTGGAGAAGTTCTTTAGCTCTTGTGGACATTTGCAATCGGGCACCCGTTTGTTTTCTGAGTTAATCTGCGGACTTGTGTCAAGTTACAGCTTTTTGCAGCAATCTTTGTAACTTTAGAATGTTTACAATGGATTAATAAATAAACGAAGTTGATCACCTTAAGCTACAATCTATTTGCAAAGAGCAAGAATACAAAACTCTGCAAACTTTTCAAGTCCGTCTTCAAATTAACTAGAAAATGCACATTGCGATGATTTATTGGATCGTCGAATAAACTCTTGCAACCTTTTTAACTCCGCTTTCAAATTGACTAGAAAATGGGCGTTAAGAAGGTTTATTGGGTCGTCGAATAAGTTCTTGCCGTTAAAAACAAAATATATATCTCATCTACTTTTTTGTTTATTTTTTTTTTTTTGTGAATAAACGCTACAGAATCGGCAAAAAAATTTGTTCACACGCGTAGTATTTTATTTACGGTATATAACATAAAAGCAGGTCAGCCTGCTCTAAGAATACAAAAGGGTCTCTGGTCTTTATAATAATGCTTTCATTTGAAGTTTGGTAATTCGTTTGTCAGCTATGTTACCTTTGGCAGGTATTTTTGAGCGCTACTGTAAATCTGGTTTCAGTGATACCTAATACTGTGACCAAAAAATCGGACCAGTATTTAAGGTAAGTTGCCGTGGCATATGAACATTCTTAGCTAAATTGGCTGTGATAAACATTTGCGTGGAATTGCACCTTACAGGTACGATTGGTTTTGTACGACACAAAAAGTATTTTTTACGATTTTTTCATGTCTACGAAACTATGAAAGCGACCATTAGGACGTTATGAAACGCATCACCACAGAAGACAAGACTTGGATCTGTGCATACGACCCGGAAACAAACGATCAATCGAGCGAATATAGTTGAGCTAAGACCGACAAAACCATGGCTCAAAAATCTAATAGACGTTAATAGCTTTCTTCGCGTGTCGTGAATTCCATCCGCCAGACCAAGTTGCCAAGAAGGAGTATTATTTGTATTTGATTGTTACTTTGGATGCGATGAAATCGATTTGGAATAATAAATAGACTAAAAACACTTCAGTTAACAGTTTCATTAGTCTGCTCAATTTACGCCCCATGAGTTTCAATAATTTCCACGGAAATTTATTCATCGAGTCTCTTACAGAATGGTTTACTTAACTTACCTTTTAATTAGAGTGTGGTATTGGATTTCAAGCTTAAAATTAAACCAATTACATACACATATCTTTAAAGAAAAAAGAAAATACAAATGTCATAACCAGGAAAGTCATCGTGACAGTAGAGACAAGAAAGAGAGCAAAAATGAAAGAAAGAACAAAAAAAAAAAAAAAAAGATGAAAGACTGATATTACGCGCATGCACGCATATCGGTTGATAACAAAGAACAAAAACTTGTCCTGATCGTGTTGATGAAAATGATTAATAACGAAAAGGCTTTCATAAGCTATTAAAATACAAATTTACAAACGCCTATGTATGGGTAAATATTTTTTTTGCCTTCGTACGCAAACTATTCATTATTCAGCCGATATTCGTATGCGTAACAAGCAAGCAAGCGAGCACCCACTGTTGTGTAGTAAATCATTGTCGAGCGTGCACGAGTGCGTTTATAAAAGCCGGCTTCAAACAAAAGTCTTAAGTTATTTGAAATCATACACTTGTCGCGCAACGATCATCATGGGTAAGAGACGATTTAGCAAACACTTTGTACTTTGTTAGTGACGGTGAATTAAATTTAAGAAAGAAAAAAAAGAAAGGCTTCAAAAAGAAAAATTTTTGTTTTTTTTGTTTTTTGGTTAATACTTAAAAATAACAAATTCAAGTGATTTAATGAACAGCTAACGCGATGGCAATGCTGTAAATGAAAACGTATAAAAAACTTATTAAAATTAAAATATTGTTATTATAAGCAATGGCAAAACAAAAAAACAGAAACGTTTAAAAAATGTTAAATAAAATTTGAAATAATATCTTCTTAACGCGTTATTTATAATGTCAAGTATTCGCTGTTTACGTTGTTGCTGGCGTGTGTGCTTGTTGGCGGCATAAGTTAATTAAGTATTCTATTAGGGTTTCATTTAAATTTCGGTTTTCAATGTTTTGTTTATTAATTTCATTTTTGGAGATCTTTTATATGTAATTTCCTATATATTTTGGCAGCGTCAAAGACATTTTACATTTTTTGTGCCGATTCGATTCATCACCACATCATTTATCAAGATTTACCTTAACAAGAGTGTATTTGGCTTTTTTATTGCCTTTTCGAAATTAAAAAAAAAAAAAAAAAAAAAAACAATTTCTTGCATTATTTGTAAATATTTCGCTTCATATTTTAATAATAAAAAGAAGCTATGGGCAAAGCAGAGCCCTACTCTTTCCGCAGGCGAAGTATTTAGGTGGAAAGATTAATTTTAAAGAAGAATCCGCCGAAAGTTTTATACATGCTTAATTAATACAGACTTTACTTTCATATCGGAGAAATAATCGAACAATTATTTTCCCAAGGATTAAAGATAGAAAGCTTAGCTTAGATGTGTTTAAATGGTGATTAAACATCAGTTGGCGTCCAACGTTGGATTTCCTAAAAGCGAGGACCAAATGTAAAAACTTGCTTTAATAACTAAATGCCAAGTACCATAGCCATAGCCATAAAAACGTTCATATTGTGCCTGGGAATGAACGCATTCATATCGCTTTTGGGAAGGAATCAAGAAAGTGCTTGATCGTAGTAGCTCGATAGTATGCGTGAACCTCTTGAAAATAAACCTCTTCGAAAATAAATCCTATATCGTATATACATGTTTATATCAAGTATATGTGTAGTATATGCTTACAAAGAAAATCGAATTTTATAATAAAAGCATCCCTTTTCATTTGAGTTCTAGTTTAAGTGAGAAAATTGTACATTTTTTTACATCCATCATCTTATCTTGAACAAAGCAATTAAAAACATTATAGTCGGGCAATGGCGACCATTAAATGATCTATACCACATTGTCTAACGAAGTTCTCACTTTTATTACAGAACACAAAAATTATATCTTGTTCCTATATAGAGGCATATTCTTCATGTGCTTATTACTACGGCGAATTTAGAAGGCCGAAATACTAATATTTAGCCACTTTTGCCGAGAAACCTTGAAAATTACAACTTTTTTTCCATATAACGACATTTCAGAATAGGGCCTTACATGGCAAGTGGTCGAAAAAGTGGCCCGTTCCGAACCATTTTCAATAATGTTCGCTGTGTCAAATTTCATCAAAATATCTCAAAAATTGCGACTTGTAGCTCGAGCGCAAATTTACATGGCTTGCAATCCTTTTTTGAATAGATCGGTATAATAAAAGGAGGGCCTATCTTAAGCCCTTTTGGGTTTTACATACGACCGCACCAACTTAATATACCCTGAGCCACAAGTGGTGTGGAGTATAAAAGCAGGGAAAACATTGAGTGGAGGGGTTCGAGTTCCTCTATCATAGTGCAAGGCCTGCGTAATATTATATTTTATAGGATTATTGCGTGTTGTAGTAATTTGATTACTTTTGAGAAGAAAGATATTGTCTGCTTACCTTGCACTCTACTCTCATCCTTTGACAAAATTGACTCAGCTTTGGTTTTGTTTTGTTTTTTTTTTTATAGCGGGCAAATTTTTTGGTTGAAAATAAAACAATCGATCTTCTTAAGGATCTTCTAATTAAGAGAAGCAATCCTTGCTAGTCATGAACGAATTTCTATAATAGGACGAGCTATTAAAATAGATCGAGGGGAAGTGATTATTTTTATATTAATCTTCTGGGATTTCTGGGTGCAAAACTGAATCAAACAATGAATTGGACCGATGGGTTCTATTGCAGTAAATTTTACGTTAACGAAACAACCGATTGTCGGAGAGGGCAATGTGCTCTGTGAGTGGACTGGAACTTCCTTGCTAAGCTGTTTCAATTTTTTTGCTACGAACTCATATCATTTTAGGCGTTCTAACTTCAATAATACCCTAGTAGAAAAATTCAAAAATTTTTCTGAAAAAAAACTGAGTTGTGTTCATTTTACGCTCCGTTGCGCGCTTTTGCTTTGATAAAATTTGTTGTATTTTCAATAGCAACCTGCGTGCAGAAACATCCAATATTTCTACCAAATTTTAAATCACCTTCACTTTTGCGACCAGGGGAGTGACAACAACCCACACCACATAAACACTCAGACGGACGTACTTGACTAAATCAACTCAGAATTTGCCGCTTATCAAGAATATATACAATTTATAGGATCTCTGAAGCTTCCTTTTGGGTGTTACATATATTACGATAAAAAAACAAAATGAGTAGACCCCCATCTTACAGTGGTGGGTATAATAAAGCATATTTTTTATATACTTTTTTAATAATATTGACATTGCGTCGTTATTTAAAAAATTAATACATTATTGAAAAATCTTATACATATACACAAACTGGAAAAATTGGAATAATAACTGCATTAAAACGACTTTAGGTGGTGTATAGTGGAGGTAGGCATACACAAAGTGCGGTTGATAATTCAAAAATATTTTTCGGATGGCTTTTTTATGGTCTTTATACCCAACTACTACGTATTAGTTTTGTCCTGACGTTAAGGACGTTCAACAATACCTCTCTGAGACTCCATATATATATCACTAATGAGTAGATTAAGGTTTTCATCTAATTGTCCACGAGTTATTGGAAGGCTTACAGTTCCGATATTTGATGTAGAAGCCTTGCCGCCATCAGGAAGTAATGAGATTACTGAAGGCATTGAGGTGTAATGTCATACAAATGGCAGTTAGGATCTTGTCAACCCAAAAAAATAGGTAACTATATGGACAAGTCTGTTCAATTTGAACACGAGAGTGTTATAATCCTTTGATCGCATTATCAGTGCATTCATTCCTAATTGATGTCCATAGGTCAAGTTTGAAAATGGGCGCAAGTCACCCGAAAACATGTAGATATAAAGTTGGAAATTATTATATTGTAATACTAGCATTTCCCAGAGTCATTTCAAACTTTCACAGCTAGTCCCAACCGAAAGCTGCTGAAAGGTATGCGAAATTCGTTTCAGATTGAATAGAAATTTTTTAATTACTTACATTTAATTTTGTTTGGTTATTAACACTTGTTCGACAACGCTTATTTGGGGATAGCTTATTACTGAAGTTAGTGGTTTAAGGCGGGATTAGGTAACATCTTAATACAACAGTGACATGAACCAACGCTTTGACTGACAAGGAAATACTGATGCAAGTGTAACTTGGTGTATTAAAAGAAAAGTAATGTTTAGATAACATATTCATTTCCTTGAAATAAAGTCACGTAACGTTATTATGTTATACCTTAAATACAATTAAATTTCGAATACAATAAACTAAATAAAATTGAAAAACTCTTTTGTAAAGAAACGTCGAATGCTTTTCATAAAATTTTATTTACAGATAAAAGCCTTCTAGTACCCTTATTACTATTGGGCGTATTACTGGCAGCAGCTGCTGGCGAGCAAAACGCTCGTATTGTTTGCTATTTTAGCAATTGGGCTGTCTTTCGTCCCGGTGTAGGGAGTTATGGCATCGAAGATATACCAGCCAATCTCTGCACTCATATCGTATATTCCTTTATAGGTGTTGATGATAAATCTTGGCAAGTGTTGATCATTGATCCAGAGTTGGATGTAAAGCAAAATGGTTTCCGCAATTTCACGCAATTGCGTAAAAAACATCCTCAACTGAAGTTGCAAATTGCTGTAGGAGGTTGGGCCGAAGGTGGTAAAAAATATTCACAATTGGTAGCTGAGCGTACGCGGCGCCTAACTTTTATACGAAGCGTAGTTGATTTTATGAAGAAATATGAATTCGATGGTTTCGATTTGGATTGGGAGTATCCGGGAGCTACCGATCGTGGCGGTACCTACGCGGATAAAGATCGTTTTTTATATTTCGTTCAAGAATTGAGAAGAGCCTTCGATCGTGAGGGGGCAGGTTGGGAGATAACGATGGCAGTACCGGTAGCTAAGTTCCGTTTGCAAGAAGGCTACCACGTACCGGAGTTATGCGAGTATGTGATATAACGACTTCCTTTTATCTTCTCCACTGGTTGCTTTTTTTCCTTTTTTGCTTTTGTTAAATATTCGTAATATTTTAGATTATTGGATGCCGTGCATGCGATGACTTACGATTTGCGCGGTAATTGGGCTGGTTTTGCCGATGTTCATAGTCCCCTTTATAGACGTAAACACGACCAATATGCTTATGAAAAACTTAATGTCGTAAGTTAAGATTAATTGACTTTAAAGAAGTATCGGTTTTTTATACCTTTCCCTTTTATTCGAAGCATGACGGTTTGTTATTATGGGAGGAGATGGGTTGTCCTGCGAATAAACTTGTGGTCGGTGTACCTTTCTATGGGCGGACTTATACTTTAAGCCCCTCTAATAAAAACTACAATATGGGTACTTACATTAACAAGGAAGCCGGTGGAGGTTCTCCTGGGCCTTATACCAACGCCAGCGGCTTTTTAGCTTACTATGAGATTTGCACTGAAGTTCAAGACGAATCGAATGGTTGGATCGTTAAGTGGGATGATGCGGGCATGGTACCGTACACCTATCGTGAGACGCAATGGGTGGGTTATGAAAACGAGGCGTCCGTGAAAATTAAAATGGATTTTATAAAGAAACAAGGATATGCCGGTGCAATGACTTGGGCTATTGATATGGATGATTTTCGTGGTTTATGTGGCCATGAGAATGCTTTGATGCAGATTTTGTATGACAATATGAAAAATTATCGCGTGCCTGAACCTACACGCGAGACAACACCCAGGGTAAGTTGATTGCCAATTAGTTGAGGTATTATCGCATGCAATCGCTCTCGGCCGACAATCAAATTCTGTGCCAAGTGTAAAATGAAAATAAATGACATTTTTTCTGGGTATCAATAGTAGAGAAACAATGCAAAACATTTTGTTAAAATCTATTTTTAATTTATATAAATGTTTTTTCCTTTTTTTTATGTATTTATTTATTGTTTTTTTAATTACAGCCAGAATGGTCGAAACCGCCGTCAACGCCACCCAACCCCGACGAGGGCAGTTTGATTACATTGCAAACTACTACTACTACATCAACTATAAAGCCAATAACAACAATAAGACCAAAACGCCCAGCAGCTACAACAAAAGCAACAAAGGTAAGGGAACCGAGTCCAAGAATTTTGGAGTTAAATCTTTTCAAAATTTCTTTTAACATTTATTGTAGAAGCCATTTAAAACTACCAAGAAGCCTTCGCCTACCGTTTGTAGTGAATCCGCACAAAGCGTTCAAAAAGAGCCATCAATACAAAAACCTGCAATTACTGAGCCAGAAGGAGTGGTGATAACAAGCGGCGATTATGAGACCAATAAAATTGATTGCGTTCATAAAGATTTCGTTGCACATCCTGACTGTACAAAGGTAAGTTGAGCAGACTTTCGTATTTTAATTGCAATGACCCATAGCTCTGATATGGTAAAATGACTTATGATATGCGTTGTCAACAAAACAGAGACGACTTACGCTGTATAGCCTGTGAAAGGATCAATATCTTGACAATGACTTTATTAAGAAACCATAAATGATCAACGTTTAGTTTTCTCCATCGTAGACATAGGACCTTTTTAGGAAATCTCTTGCGCTCTTGCTCATCAGTTTCATTGCGGATCACTGCAGACTCATGGTAAATGTCCCATTGACTAAATGAGAAGTGTAAACAACATATATACTTATTCTCACATGTTTGGAATTTTCATACAAATTATTGAGAACATATATGATTATTCTCTAAAGCGCTGGTTGAAAAAAAGTTAGAGACCAACGAGTTTCCAATCAAGAGAACAGCGTTTCATTTAAATTTGCCAATAAGCAACATACGTAGCGAAGCAATGCTCTCCTCTACACTTGTAATATTCTCTTAGTCTCTTACGTTTACTCAACTTATTATAACAGTATGAAGTCTATAGGTATATCATAATCGAGATTTATTGAAAACGTGCATAGGATTCTTACATGTCCGTCCCTTCACATGCCATCTATTAACGAAATTCTTTATACTGCAACAATTTGAATTAGAGGACTGAAAATATGCTTTTAAATTCAAAATGAAACTAAAAAGATCTACTACTCTTTTTCAAGTTTGACTTCTACTTTCTAAGGAGTATTACTATCAGAAAAGGAAATTTTCTTATGAAATTTCAAAAGCCATACGAAATAAAAACGCAAATATACTTTTAAACTTTTTGGTTTTCCATTCCAAACATGTGAGAATAAGCGTCCACATTTGTTTACAATTTTCAATACTTGAACATATATTTGTATAAAAGTTGCCAGCATCTGAGAATGAGCGTTTCTTATTCTCAATAATTTGTATAGAAACTCCAAACATCTGAGAATAAGCGTCCACATTTGTTTACAATTAGTTAATAGTTAACAAATGCTTTACTCTTCGTTGATGTAAAGAGAGAGAGAGAGAGAGACAAATTTCTTTAATTTAAATAACGATAAAGCAGAGCAAATATAATCAGCAGGATTACGTATGTATTTAATCGATATTGTGCTAAAGCCATTTACGCAGAAATGCGTTCAAGAGAGAGAAATATAAATCGTTTTCTATACTCAAATATAGACGCAACTGAGCTTACGGTTGTGAGATAAAGAAAACATGCACGTTACTCTCATTTGCCTGTTGCGTAGTTAATTGTTTTCATATTATAGAACATATATTCAGAATTCATCAATTAAAAAAAATGAAAGTTAGTTTAGAGACATAAAGCTCAACTAAAAATCATAAAATAAGAAAAGTGAAGAAAAGGAATTTCAAGAATAGTATTTCGTTCTCAATTAGGAATGGTTTTAAGTTGCGCATGTTATAATATAACAATTTATTATATCGCGAAAGGATAATAAATCGTGCAATTGTGATCTTCTCTGAGACATTGTGATCTTCTAGAGACGCCAACCCTTCGCAAAAAGATAATAAATCGTAAAATTGTGACCTTCTCTAGATAATAGTTGCTTTGTTCCAAAGAAAAATTGCTTCCGCGAAAGGTTTCTATTGGTGGTTGTAAAATTTTAGCATAAGACATATTTTTTGAGTATAAAAGGTTTTCAAAAAAAATATTCAAATTTACTTGAAGAAAAGTTTAGTGAGAATTCTTGAAAAATTACAGATGTTATGATGATATTTCTTGCATGGTCTAAATAAATTACCTGGTTAAAAGCTATTGCTTACTGTGGTCTTTATAAGCGTTTTTATGAAATGTGTATCTTAACGAATATTTACAGTATTATCGGTGTGTTCATGGTAAGCCTGTCGAGTTTCAATGTAAGGAAGGTACGGCCTTTCATACGGTGACAAACGTTTGCGATTGGATTGAAAATAGTGATCGTTACTATTGTACGCGATTAAAAGAAAAGCAGACGAGTAGTAATGCACTAAAGCGATCAATTAAGTAATAAATACGTTAGAATTTAAAATATTTTTTTAATAAAATAAGTGATTAAATATAAATTTTTTAAAATTAAAAAACAAAAAATATTGTATAAACTTAAATAAATTAAAAAAAAAAAAAGAAATTGAAAACATTTCCGACTGTACTCTTCTATCTCGACAGACGTTGTTTACAAAAGTCTCAAGAGTTTTTTTGTATTTAAGTTTACCTGTATTTAGAAATCAAGTGCATAAATATTATGTAACGTATAGCAACATATATACGCTTTAGGCAAGGTGAGTAA
>NW_023998452.1:0-3504 GCF_014805625.2 Glossina fuscipes | reverse complement strand
AGCAACATATATACGCTTTAGGCAAGGTGAGTAAAAGAATATTTTTTTTGAACTCTGCATCGCCTTTAACAAATACTGGAGCCAGAATCAAATTTTCTACTTGTTGTAGATCGCAAGCTGCTCACGAACAGATTATGGGATTCTTGTTTATTTTTCCCTTTCAATTAAGTGCCATAACCATATATGCAAGCATTTGCAAATGTGATGCAGATATACATACACGTAAAAACTTGTACATTTTAAAGGGGCAGCATAGAAAGAGGCCCACTTAGAAATATGTACGCATTTGTCAAAGAAATAAGTCCCTTTTATTCTCATCAGTTGGGCACATATGACTTATTCTAGTGTGTCTGTGCATTTAAACTAGTCAAAATTATCAGTGGATGCACGAAAGTAAGAAAATCATATTCGATTCCGACCGAATCTCACACATTCATTAACGTTATTCTAATAAAAAAAATGAAAAATATACATAAGTGTATTTCATAACATTGGGTGGCTGTGGCTGATTTTTTACGCTTTTGTAAAATAAATTTGTAGGAATTTATATCGTATGTCTGTTCGATCAGCACCGAGCAAAACATACGAAGAACAAAGGTATTCTCAGTTTTGCTTGTATAGACGTATGGGCGTTATAGACGTGTTCTCTGACTTGCTTCGGCCATTTTCAAGCTCTTTAGCAAATTTGACAGCGATATCCTTTTTTTTGCGAACGGAAGAATGTGCACCATAATGTACTACATAATTTGGCAGACGGACAGATGGTTGGACTCGCAGTCCAGACAGTCGCATATTTTTAGGCGCATTCCGAGATAGCAATTGGTTATCAATTTATATATTTTATGGGGTTTTTCAAGCTTGCTTCTGCGCGTTATAAACGTATCGCAAAAAATGCACTTTGATTTACTATAATATTGGTCAGGTGTCATCGGTTTTTCCCATTTCTATATCTATCATTTTTACAAAGGCACTACAGCATCGCCCAAAAAATGTACGGGTAAATTCTTGTTCGTTTATTTGTTTACTAAACATTATTAGCCAATGTATTCAAAACATAAAGCAGAGAAAAGTTAAAATGTAATAAGCAACCTTAATCCTATCGTTAATATATGCATTTAGCCCTATAACTGTACATAAGTATATATATAGAGAGAACCAACAAATCAGCTCACGCTTACAAATTTTCCTTGAAGGAAGTTTATCGTATCCGAAAACGAAACACGCGTACAAAAGTCATTCAAGTTTTTACAATGCGAAACGGCGACAAAAACTCGCAATTTCCGGAGAACTAGAGGAGCCTAATTGAAATATAATGCCCAGAAAAGCGAGCGATTAAAGATAATTGACAGAGCAAAAATGGGGAACTAACATCTCTCTTTATCAGTTTAAACATAAAGTGCGTTCCTATTATATGCCCGCCTTTCTCAAGCACCAATAAATCAATTAGTTTTAAGCGATGGTCATAGGTCGGAAGAGGTAAGAATACGTCATCGCCGTTCACGCAAGACAAAAGGAATAACTGTTTTTGAACTAACTCCTTACCGCTTATCTGACTAGACTAACTTAAGCCCGGACAATTGTAGACTAGTTCTTACAAGCGCCACGTACAAAGTCTTTTTTATATGGGGATCATCAGAGTCCTTCGACCATCTTTTTTTTACGTACAATTCAATACATATGGAGATTAAAGTTCATTTTTTGATCCAGTTAAATACCAAGATCTATGTATCATACCGCATATCCAATATCGTCACCAAGATCTGTGTAGCGACGGAAGATGATCTAGACGATGACATCTTTTTGCACTTCGAAAGGTTTAGTGACATTAAGTTAATCCCACATCAGTCTACCAATGATGATAAACCACGAGTAAGAATTTTTACATCCATTACACTCAGAGTAGAGTGAAAAAGCTTAATATCTTCTGCAAATATCGAAATATTATTATGCTGAAGGACAGGAAGATCGTTGATAAATAAACCAAAAAGCAAGAGGCCTAGATATCACTTCGGATTGGACGAATGAATGCACAAGTACGACGCAAAGCATTTAGTAAATAATTCGTTCGCATAGCACACACAATTATTGCATTTAAGGATAATTATGTTTTATGTCTTTTATGCTTGCTTAGCATGGCAGCACTGAGACATTAACACTGCTCACATTAAATTTGTGTGCACGGAAAAGGTATGAATTATTTTAATTTTTTTAATATTTTTTAAGAAAAATATAAAAATATAATAATATTTTGAATATTATTTTACATAGTTTTTTTTTAATCTCGTTTTCGACCCTCACAAACCCTTGAATGTAAGCTTACCTCGTAATTGCACCGTTACTTTGCCCAAGAGAAATTAAATATTTATCGAGTAATAGGAAGCATGGCGCAGCCATATACCATATATACCATGACGGCATGGTTATCAGTCCGTTTCACATACATATCCAAGGCGATTTGGTTTGATGAAAGATTCTATTATTTAATTCCATTCGCAATAAATTTCTGAATGATTTATTTATTTATTTTTTTTTTAAAGGACTGTAAATGAAAAATCTACATGTACAGCAACGTTATGAGTTTTTATCGTATAATCTTCTTAAAGTTTCATGTTAAAAAAAAAATTGTAATCTGCAAAATGTTTAAGGTGAGTTTTTCTGGCTTTTTTTTAAGTTGATCTCATAAATAAAAAAGAATAGGCTTCAATCAAATGCAATAATCATAAGGGGGCAGGGGTATGTAAAATATCCGTATGTAACAAGTGAGCTTAGAAATTGATTTGAGTAACAGTAGAATGTTATGAAAAATATTGAAAAACCTTTCTGCGAAATGAAAAGGAAATTTTAAGTCTTTCATGCATGTTCTTGATGGAATGAGGCGTATATCCGCCATGTTAAAAAGTTTTCAATGCCTAGAAGGTAGCCTCAGGAACCACATAAAGTATATCCGAACTGACCGAAATTCTGAATCGATTTGAGCTTGTCAATCTCTCCGTCATTTTGTTTGTGTAATGGCTGTCAAAAATATTCCCATCCAATTTGGCGGAAACATTGGAAGTTATCGCGTGATCGTACTTAAATTGGACAAATTGCAAAGTTTGTCTTAGTTCTTGAGAATGATGTTTTGGACGATTCCGAAAAATGTGAGTTCTTCAATAAAACAACGCCAGATAAAATCGTGTAGAGTCTACCTCGATAAGAAGAACCCTAAATAAAAAGTTCTGAGTTAGAAAATTTTGAATAAAACGCAACTACTAAATTATTATACTGTTACGAAAATCCCAAATTCAGTTAATGTCAGCTAAGTCATTTTCGTAATAATAAATTCCCTAAAGAAGGGAAAAACCAAATGAGCATTTGCAGGCGCCTCATGCAGCTGCAGGCTGATGAAAACGACTAGAGGAAAACCAGGTTGGGATTAGAAATCAAACCATAAATTTAGGTATAGTAAGATGCTTGAAAAATTGTATATAAATAGAATATTTGTAAAAAGTAGAGTTAGTCTGG
>NW_024005718.1:0-6932 GCF_014805625.2 Glossina fuscipes | reverse complement strand
TTGCGTTTGACTAAATAAAAAACCCAAGGAATAAAAATAATTTAACTGGCGCCCGAGCAGAATTTTCCAGACAAGGAAGGACCGAGACACTGCGGACTGCGGTGGTTAGAAAGAACTTCATCACCCCAAAAAAAAAAAAAGAAAAAAGGATATAAAATAAATTATTATTAATTAAAGGATTCCAAAAAGTAAAATTAAACAAAAATAAAATAATAAAAGTCAAAATAAATGTGAAAATAACAAGTTAATAAATTGATAAAATAAAAAAGGAAAGTTCTAACAAGTGATAACTTTACAAAATAAAATTAAAAAGGAACTCAGAAAAAAAGCTGAAGAATTGGAAAAAATTTTTTAAGTGAAAAAACAAAGAAGAAAAAAAGCTCTACAAAAATCCACCGTAAGTTCCGGTCGACTTCGCGCAGCACAAGAAGCGGCAAGGCCCCCAAGTAGGAAACACCAAAAGGGAGCACCAGTTCGAGGAGCAGCCAAGCCGAAGGAGCAGAGTGTGCAACAATTGGAAACAAAAGGAACGGATAATGGTAAAGGACTCATCCACTATGGTAAAAACCATAGTATTAATGTAAGTAAGATTTTTATTATTTTAAATGCAAAGGGAACAATAAAAATACAAAAATTTTTAAGAGAACCAAGAAAAAAATAAAAAAAAAAGAGAAAAATAAAAGAAAAAAAAGGGGAAATTTTTTATGAAAAGTTAAAAATTAATAATAGAAGAAAAGAGAAAAATTTATAAAAAAAAAAAAGGGAAACATAAAACAAAGAAAGAAATTAAATTTGGAAATTTTTAAGAAAAAAAGAATAAAGGAAAATTAAATAAAAAAGCCAAAGAAGGCAAAGAAAACAAACCTAAGTGAAACTATATTAAAAAAAAAAAAAAAAAAAAACCAAAATAAATGAATATTAGCAAAATCTGCAAAGAAAATTTTTAAACAAAATTTAGCAAGTAAGCCTAAAGTGGAATTAGATTTAAGGAAATTTTACGATAACTCACAAAATTAAAATTAAGAATTTCTCGGCAAACCACAAGTTTCGACAAATCATAAGACCAAAATCCGAATATTATAAAATTAAAATTAAGAATTTTTTTTTTTTAACAAAGTACAAAGTATCGGAATATCAAAATCTAAAGTAAATTTTTTTTTTCCTTTCTCTTCGCGACAAATCACGAGTTATTGGAATAGTAACATTACACCATTTTTTTTTCTCTCTCCTCTCTATAACCCAAATTTCAAAATGAGCATTGAAAATTTAATTAGGCCATCCACCCTTAATGCAAATCAGACTACAGGTGCAGGATCGTCCGTTTTAAATTTGTCCGATATGCGACAACAAATAAGAGAACTAGTGTTAGAAACGACCAAACAATTGACACCTCAACGGAAGTTAATTTAAACGAACTTAACTCTATACCAGACTTAGTCAAAAGCTTAAGAGAATTTTCGGGAAAACCTGAAGAATTTAGTTCGTGGAAGAAAAGTGTCGACAGGATATTAAAGATTTATGACCATCTCAGAGGCAGCCCTAAATACTATGGTATACTAAACGTAGTAAGAAACAAAATAGTAGGACAAGCGGACATAGTCCTTGAATCCTACAATACACCGCTAAACTGGAATAAAATATCAAAGTGTCTAACCATGCACTATGCGGACAAGAGGGATCTGGGAACACTTGAGTATCAGATGACAACGCTGGTCCAAGGAAGTAAAAGCATTCAGGAATTTTATCAGGATGTTTATCAGTATCTTTCTTTAATCCTTAATAAACTTTCTTGTATGAATATGGGTACTGAATCATTAAATAACATGACTCAGGCATACCGCGAGAAAGCTTTAGACAAATTTATCAGAGGACTTACAGGCGATCTACCTCGTTTACTCAGCATGAGGGAACCAACGGTTCTGCCACAAGCATTGCATTTATGCTTAAAGCTCCAGAACGTGAACTACAGGACACAATACGCCAACACTAGCCAAGCCACAATCCGAAGGAACATAGCTCTACCCTTACCACAAAGAAGGAGTTATCAGCCCATTTCAGAAGCCAGGACACCGTTCGGCAATCAGCAGAAACCACCTCCAATTTTCCATAGGCAATATCCGAGATCACCCCCAACATTTGACAGACAGTATCAACAAGGGATCAATCACCCAAGAACGTACCATCCGACATTCCAAGGAAATCCTCAATACCAACCACCCAAAACCACAACGACGTGATGAACCAATGGATGTAGACAGGAGCATGCAGACCAAACACATAAACTACGCAAATCGCCCGAACCAATATCAAACATACCTACAAAAACGATTACCTTCACAACAATTTCAAGGAATGCCTCTCAAACATCAAAGGTCCTACAACATAACGTGTGAAGAGGACAACGAGGGAGGAAGCACAATAGAACCAAATCCGGAGGAGACATATAACGAAAATATGGAACCAAGTGAAATCCCGGAGTATGAGCAAATAGAACAGCTCGAAGATATTCATTTTTTAGATTAAGGCAATCTTCACTGCCTTATTTTGAACATAAAAATGGCGGTGGAGATATTTTAAAATTTTTAATAGATACAGGGTCGAACAAAAATTATGTTCAGCCCAAACACATAAGAAAACCCATTATAAACGAAAAACCCTTTCTAGCCAGTTCTGTCTGCGGCAAGATAAAAATAACTCACCATGCCAACGTGCAACTATTCCCGAACAGAAATAAAATCAAATTTTTCATTTTACCAAGCCTTAAATCTTTCGATGGCATTATCGGTAACGATACATTAAGAGAACTCAATGCAGTCATCCATACCAATCTTGACTTCATGACAATAGACCCAAACGTTAAAATTCCACTAAAACAGTGCATATCAAGCTACATCAATAATATAAAACTACGCACTTCACATTTGTCTAAAAAATAAAGCAATCGTCTACAAGGGCTACTTCAAGACTGCCCACACCTATTTGCTGACCCTAATAGAAAACTGACCTTCGCAACAAACGTCTTAGCCGAAATCCGAACAACGTCCGATGAACCAGGCACTCTAGAAGCTATCCGTATCCGATGGCTCTGAAGGAAGAAGTAGACAATCAAATAAAAGAACTCTTACAAGATAACATAATCAGACCTTCGAAATCCCCGTATAACTCACCTGTGTGGATTGTACCGAAAAAAATTGACTCTTCTGGCCAAAAAAAGTACAGAATGGTAGTGGACTACCGCAAACTAAACGAAATAACCATACCTGATAAATACCCAATTCCGGAAATAAATGAGGTATTAGCTAATCTTGGCAAAAACAAATATTTCTCTATAATTGATCTTAAAAGTGGCTTTCTCAGTCAACAACGGCAAATATGAGTTCGCTCGACTAGCATTTGGTTTGAAAAATGCCCCATCAATATTCCAAAGGACTCTCGACGATGTTCTGAGAGAACACATCAGGAAACGGTGCTACGTCTATATCGATGACGTGATCATATTTGGAAAAGACGAAAATGACCACTTCAACAACTTACAAGAAGTCTTTGATACCTTAGAGAAAGCTAATCTGAAGGTTCAGCTCGACAAATGCGAATTTTTAACAGATGAAGTCGAATTTTTAGGTTTTATAGTAGGAACAAACGGAATTAAGCCCAACCTCAACAAAATCCAAGCAATCTCGACTTTCCGTCACCCAAAACTCTCAAAGATCTACGATCATTCCTCGGAATGGCAGGCTACTATAGGAGGTTCATTAAAGACTTTGCTAAGCTTGCCAAGCCCCTGACAAGCCTTTTAAGAGGGGAGGATGGACGCGTATCCAAACAAGCCTCTAAGAAAAAATTAATAAGGTTAGGGAAAGAGGAGATGGAGTCCTTCAATCACCTAAAGAATTCGCTAAGCTCGAATGAAGTTATACTGACTCATCCCAACTTCGATAAACCCTTCGAGCTTACAACAGACGCATCCAACTTCGCCATAGGAGCAGTTTTATCCCAGGATAGGAGACCAATAACATTTTTATCCCGCACGCTAAGTAAGACAGAAGAAGCCTACGCCACAAACGAGAAGGAAATGCTAGCCATAATATGGTCATTGAAAACGCTGCGTAACTACCTATATGGATCAGGAAAAGTCAATATTTTTACAGACCATCAACCACTCACTTATGCTCTAAGCAATAGAAACACGAACCAGAAGCTCAAAAGATGGGAAGCAATCCTCGAGTAATATAACTACCAGTTGGAATACAAACCCGGCAGGGAAAACATCGTAGCCGACTGCCTGTCCAGACCACCAACAAGCAAGGAAATAAACTCCTTAACTGGTACGGTCCATAGCGACGAAAGTTCAGGACAGCACTTGATTCCATCAGTGGAAGTTCCCATAAACGTATTCCAAAATCAGTCAATTATTAAGCACGGTAATCAAGACAGCTACAAATTAGAAACCCCTTTTAGTAATTTTTCAAGACACACAATAACTCAGAAGGAATTCACCAACGAAGCTTTGATAGAGACGTTAAAAAATACCTCAATCCCAATGTTATTAACGGTCTGTGCACCACAGAACCAATTATGGGGATAATACAAAGTTTCTACCCACAGCATTTTAAGGATTATCACACACAATTCTCACAAACCATGGTAAAAGACGCAGAAAACGAAGAACAGCAGACAGAAATAATTTGTCAGGAACATCGTAGAGCACATAGAAATGCTAAAGAAAATCGCCTACAGATCCTGCAGCAATATTTCTTCCCAAACATGTCAGCCAAAATCAAGAGAATAGTTAATAACTGCAAAACATGTAAGGAAAATAAATACGATCGTCATCCCAACAACATAGAGATTCAATACCTATTCCAACCCATATGGGCCACACCCTACACATCGATATCTTCTCTACTGAAAGACACCTGATACTAACCGCCATAGACAAATTTACCAAATTCGCTATAACAAAACCAATCCAATCCCGTGCTGTTGAACACATCAAGAGACTCTACAAGATGTCTTGTTCTATTTTGGAATTCCCAAAATGATCGTAATCGATAATGAAAAGGCACTGCAATCTGCCTCCATTATGGCTATGCTTGAAGACGATCTCAAAATTAAGGTATATCGCACACCGCCATATAGGAGCGAGGTAAATGGACAAATTGAACGATTCCATTCTACTCTGTGCGAAATAATGAGATGCCTTAAATCGGATGGACAAAAAAGGACCTTCGAAGAATTGCTGGAACGAGCTGTAAATAATTACAACTTCACTATCCAATCCGTCACAAAGAAACAACCAGTAGAACTTCTCCATGGACGCACAGCCAATATTGACCCCGAAGAATTTGAAAAATTAAGACTGCAGAATATTGATAGACTGAAAGAAAAACAGGAACAGGACTTGAAATACCACAACAAAACAAAAACAAAAATGAAACACTACTCACCAGGGGACGAAATCTACGTAAAACACAACAAACGACTAGGCTCGAAATTGACTTTCCGATACTACAAAGAAATAGTTAGAGAAGACAAAGGGACAATTATTATAACTAATTCAGGAAAAACTGTAGACAAAAATAATATAAGGAAAAGATCATTGGATTTCATAGGATCCGCCTGGAAATGGATTGCGGGTAATCCCGATCATGAAGACCTAATGACAATACAGGACAAAATAAACAACCTACTACAGAACAACAACCGACAAACCATAATCAATAAGCTTTACGAGGATAGGTATAACAATATAACCAAGATCACTATCAGTTTGATAAAAGAATTTAAATCTGGCAAAAACTATAATAAAGAAAAATTAATTTCCGATACTCAATATCAAATAAAAATCCTTAAAGAAGAACTGCAGAATATCAACCATGCCATACATTGGGCCAAGGCTGGAATAATAAACTCACTCATTTTAACTGAGGAGGAAATACAGCTATCAATAGGAGCAATAAAGAGAGAAAAATACCATTTGAAACAATAGAAGAGGCATTAAACCTATCCGAAATAAAAATACTAACTAATTCTATCTCAATATTATTAATATTCCAATAACCAGTGAACAGGTTTATGAAACTATTCTTCTGAAAGCCGTAAAAAGAAATGATAACACGGCAACCGATCTTCAATCAGAAATCATCATAAAATCAAAGGACGAGATATTCACGATACTTAACAAATGCAAATCATATCAAAATCTAATTGTTTGTAAATGACAAGACCTTATTAATATAACAAACACCAATTGTATTCCAAACTTATTAAATAGTAAAAAACCTACTTGCAATATTGTAAACAGTCAGCATTTTCCGGTCATAGACGAAATATCTTCCGGTGTAATCTTATTAAACGGATTTTCCGGCACCCTCGAGGTAGAAACGGAACAACAACTCCTTAACGGAATGTTCCTAATAAGGTTCCATAACGTTTCAATTCGTGTTAATGGAAAGACCTACACATCCAAGGAAATACCCACCTACAAGGCACTACCTTCCATACTTCAGCTAATGCCTGAAGAGAAGGAGCGCAAATGTCTCGTCTCTCTGCAGATGCTAGATGAACTTCAAATCAATAATACCAGACTAATACCGTATCTACAGACAGAGTCTGTTGTCCACCAATACTCAACCTGGGGATTTGTAATCGGGATCACAATAGTGATTATAATCTTAGCCTGTAAAAGTAGGAAAAATAGTACCAAAACAATAGTGAATAAACCAATAATGGAACAAGTCCGATCCGACGACATACCTTTAAGAACTGTGGAACGCAAGGTTCGTAGAACCCCATTGAAGTTCAACGACATTCCGTATTTTTAATCGATTGAGGACAATCGGTTCTAAAGGGGGAAGAGTTAAGGACCATCCTAATAAAAAAAACAAACTTACGTACCACCCTCACAATTACAATAAACAGACCTAAAGTGT
>NW_024005717.1:0-3877 GCF_014805625.2 Glossina fuscipes | reverse complement strand
TGTAAATTTAAGTTTCAAGAAAAGGTTTTCATGTGTGTGTTTCAACATCAGTTCTTAAAAAGAGTATATTTCTATAATCTCCATAAGTCTACAATTTGGCGAAAAAGATATTCAAAGATATTGAAAATTGAAGAGAAGGGCAATTTTACTGAGAGCGTTTCTTAAAACATAACATACCTTGATAAAATAAACTTGTTACTTTGTGTTGTGTTTGATGTTTGTCTTGTTTGTATAGAAATTTATGAAGGTATACGAAATATACAATCCGCAATTAACGTAAGTACAATTTAGGCAGAAAGTGAATATACGTATTGTACAATATATCGCAATTACTGTTACCTCTATGGCTGGTTAACAGCGCCGGCCACATCGGCAGAATTAAGAAACGAAATAGTGACAATGATATATTCATGTCTTATGGAAAATTTGTGCACATTTCGCTTTCATTTTCATTATAAGTCTTTCAGCTAAATGTTAAAAAATTTGACATTCTATAGATTTAAGTACACTTAAACAAGGTCGTATTTAGGTTACGTCAAATTTTTGAATACCAACCATCAGCTTTAATCATCCCTTTGATTAATAGACAAGATGTGCTTGAATAATCATTCGCCAAATTTATGCCTATATATTATAATATATATATGTCCTGCATAAAGTGTTCGTGTCGAAAATCATCTCATACCGCACACATCTGACTCTCTAAATGGGTCTGCCATGGATATTCAAATTTATTGTTCATGTTAATGATTCCCCTAATCTGTGTTATAGGTTAGTTGAATTTTAGAAAGCGTGATGCATCCATTTTTCACCACCCGTAACGATTTGACGGCCTTATCGTTCACATTAAACAAGAAAAGTCGCGTTTTCTGGAAAATTTGTTTTTGGCACAGAATTCGAGAAATCTTAAAAAAATTGTTACGAAAATCCCAAATTCAGTTAATTTCAGCTAAGGAATTTTCCCTAATAATAAATTCACTAAAGAAGTAAAAGCCAAATGCACATTCACAGGCGCGTTACGCAGCTGCAGGCCGATGAAAACGATTAGAGGAAAAGCAAGCTGGGATAAGAAATAAAACCATAAATTTAGGTATAGTAACATGCTTGCAAAAATGTATATAAATAGAATATTTGTGGAAGGGAGAGTTAGTCGGGCAAGAACATAGAAGTTGAGAGTACGGCCAAAATAAATTGTGAATAATCCTATATTTAAGGAATATAATTGTAAATAAATGAACCTACTATTAAGGAATATAATTGTAAATAAAAGAATTTTGAAGTGTATTTCTTTTGGCCAAAATGTCCACGACCCAGTGATACGAACTGTATCTTAGAAAAGCGAGTTTTATAACAATATTATATTCAGAGGGAAAAGCCACTATCTTACAGAACAAATTGCGGCCATCCTCAGAAACCAGCAAGAGCTTATGCAATATCCTAATACATATTTACATGTGAAACATCATACCGATTATAAATACGGCCCGCAGCAGTTGACTCCTTCCGGCAGGTTAAGAACAAACTGCTTGAACAACAATGATCGCAGCCGAAAGAGATGTTCGATATATTGGCCATTGTAATGGCAAAAGAGTGAAATGAAGTTCAATTTCAGTAGATCATAGTGAGAATATGTTCTAAAAAAATCTTTTTCCTTTAACTGCTTTTGCTACATGCGTATTGAATCCCCTTTCGAAATTTAGCTTCCCAAACGCTACAATTATGAATGTAAAGACAAAATAAAATAGGACAAATTTAAATGCTTATAGTATGAACTTGCTGTAATTATTTTAATTTATTACGTTGAAGACTTACTTTATGCAAAAATAATTGGTTATATTGGCGAGGATTTTCTTTTTTTGGTTTAATGCAATTTGTTGGAGGGTGGCCTATGACTTTTGAGGCTTATTTATATCTTTAGTAAATTACAAAGAGATCATTCACTTTGATAGTAAATTGCAGTTAAATATGATTAGGAATTGCATTGATGACAGAACTACAGCAATTGCAGAAAGCCTAAGATCTTGATGAATACTTTGTGATTGCAGCATAAACACCTGTCAGGATGCCAAGTCTATACGCAACGTATATATATGATAACATAGTAGTCGGTTTTTTTTGTCGTTTTATAATTTTTTTTTTATTTGTTAATATTCTTATAACTTTTTTCTGGTCAATATATATATTTTTCCTTTCATCGTCATTTTTTCCAGGCGGTAAAGTTGTACGAAGAAGTTGGCGGCGTTTAAAGGCGTTTAATTGAGGAAGAAAATCAAGATTCAATTATGTACGCACACGGACATACACATACATTAATAAATTATATATATATATATATGAATAAACGAATACACAATTAATATATACGTATATATTTATATATATATATATATATATACATATATATAATGATGACATAAAATATTGAAGAATAAATAAGTAATATAATAAGTAATATATAGTAATATATATATATATATATATATATATGTATATATATACATATGTGTGTGTGTGTGCGTGTGTCCATATATATATATATATATATATATAGATACATTGAAGGATAATTAAACAGCATTGAAAATGACATCGCCAAGTGCCGGTAAACGACGAATGGATAACGACGTTATAAAGCTAATAGAATCAAAGCATGAAGTAACCATCATAGGCGGCCTTAATGAATTTCATGTCAAGTTCTTTGGGCCTCGTGGGACGCCGTATCAGGGTGGCGTTTGGAAAGTTAGAGTCTATCTGCCAGACAACTATCCTTTCAAATCACCCAGTATAGGTTTTGTTAATAAAATCTACCATCCAAATATTGACGAGTCGTCGGGTACTGTTTGTCTCGACGTCATTAATCAAGCTTGGACGGCCCTCTACGATCTTTCGAATATATTTGAGTCTTTTTTGCCACAGCTGCTAACATATCCAAATCCTGTTGATCCGCTAAACCGTGACGCAGCCTCTTTGTATCTGCATGAGCCCGAGGAATATGACCGCAAGGTGGCCGAATATGTGCAACGCTATGCCACCGAAGAAGCTTTACGGGCTGCTCAGGTCGAACGCGAAAGCAGTGACAGTGAATCCAGCATGTCGGACTATAGTGAGGATGAAGCACGAGATATGGAGTTATAATATCGGTTTATAATTAAGTTAATGCTATGAGTTTGAAATAATCATAAAAATATAATAAGAGTTCAATTGAGAATAAAAAGAAAACAAAACGCAAAGAAACAACAACTAAACACATAATTCCCAGCCCAGATATAAGTCTCGCTAAATGCTATATAAAACTAGATAATTGTGAAGCTAATTAACAATGAAGTTATACAAAACTACTACAAAAGTCTAAGAAATGACAAGGACATCGACACATTAAAAGAGAAAATTCCCATTTACAAGTACTCCCTTCAAGCAAAACAATCATTATGACAAAAGTACGTCTATGAAACAGATAAAATTCCGTTGTCCATGGAAGTATAAGGTGCATTCAGTGGCGCATACAATGCTATAAAATTCTACCAAGTGGTCCATAGCAGTTTAAAATTGTGCGTAAAATAGTATTGTTCTCCATTATTTGTCCCTAATCTCATGTACGCATACACACAAAACTACTCTCATCACATTCTTTAGGAATTTGTTAAACTGCTCTTAATATTTTCCTAATTATTCATGAACGTCGTAATTTGTGTATGTGGACGTTTTTCCTTTGCTTCTATACGCAGGTTAAGAGTGCGTTTTGATCAAAATTTGCAATAATTTATAAATTCTTAAGTCTTGTTAAATAAACTTAAGCAGTTTTGCCGATTAAATGATTTCTGATTTATATACAGTTAAAGGAAGATTAAATTTAAATTAAATTTATATATATATATAT
>NW_024005716.1:0-2317 GCF_014805625.2 Glossina fuscipes | reverse complement strand
ACCTGAAATTTCGATAAATTGGGAGTAATAAAGTGCAGGCAATTATACTTATAAATTGATAATGCATGGGCGTTTGTTTTGTTAGTTGGCGCTGCAAGAAAATTCTCAGCCGTGAGTACAATTGTAAGATAAAATTTTTGGTTTATTTTGCAACTATTTTTCAAATGTATTCTTGTATTCTATAATTATTTCTCAGTTTATTTACTTTTCACCGCAAGTTTTGGTTATTAATAAAAGTACTTGACAGAAATCTTTGAGTTTTTAAGATAGAAATCGTAACGTATTACATAGAAGAGAACGAAATCAACTCAAAAAAATCGAAAATGGAAAACTAGTGGACGAAGCTGAAGCCCTCATTACTGTCATTACTGTTAACAAAATCCATCGACTCCACGGTGATTCTCCGAACCATGTTCCTGCAGTAATGTGCCACTACATCAACTTACAAACAACGCTCTCCTAAGAGCCCGCCAAGTTCAAATTCAGGCCAACATGGGTTTTGTCCTACCAACACCACAAAACCAAGATCCCGTAATTGGTAACATTATACCAAATCTCTCGTTATTTTACTTCCTTTGAAAAATCCTCTGAACACTTGGTTTCCAAAGCCGTAACTTTGCTTTGTTATACCCTCAATAATGTGCTTTGGCAACATTCTCGAAATGCTTTCCAGATTTAACATAAGGACTGATTGAATGTATAATATCCATTAACACAAATATTTTGATTGACGACAACTTTAGCACTCTTTCGAAGCCCTCCAGCCATGCTGTCTGTAAGGCTCTCTACGCTGAAGATTTCTTCATACCGTCCACAGACGACTTTTTTCATGGATGGTTCTCTTAATGATATTAATGCCTCTTTTTCGGGCGTAAAACAACTCCTAGCTCCATTTTATGAAACTGTTAGCGTATCCTGTTTGCCGGATAGAATTGGCGTTTTTCTGTCGTATCAGCTATGACATATGCCTTAGATCTCCCAGGAAGAACGCTAATTTGTCTTGACAGCCATAGTAACATTAGAGCAATACGAGCCAATTGTAATGTTGAGTAATGTTGAGAATGTACATCAGGCGGAATGATTCCTTTGCTCAACGAAAACGGTGAAATAGGAATTTTGGAAAATGTAGAAGAGATCTGCGGGATGGTTCAAGTCCTCTTATCTTACCCGAAAATGTGTAAGTAAATGATTGTTTATATTTGTCAATAACGTAAATTAAAATTTACTTATTGTTTTTTTTTTGGGTTCAAAAGTTTCCTGTGTAAAAAGGGGCAGTTGAACACATTTTGGGAAATTTTGGTGTGAGTGATGGCATAAGAAGAACCTACATGCCTCTGGTGATGCGTGTAGCCTTTACTTTGGAGTTATTGGAGTCTAAATGCTGTCATTGGCTGATATGCAGCAAGCGATTCTTACTTCAGCGTTGCACAAGGCACCATTTCTCTTCTAATATCGGAAATGATAGAAGAAATGGAGAAAAAATTTTGCGCGGAATGGATCCGGTGGTGTATAAATGCTAGCGCAACAGAGTCGTTCTATTAGAAATTTAGTATTTGGTGGTGGTGGTGAGTAACTTCTTGTTGGCCTTTTCTTGTTCTTGTAACGCAATTTTTGTACAACCAACAATGATTGAAATATGTCCAATTTTCATTGAAGTGATTGGATGCATAGACGCAATTCGCATTCATTATAGGTCCGCACAAAATGAAAGGATTAAGGCGTCTTATTTTGACGACGATGTCGACGTTTCGCCAGAGGCTCTCCAAATAAGTGAGGAAATATCAACTGACATATCTTCTACACTTTGGAATTGGATTTTATTAAAATAAAAGGAATAAATCCGTCTTAAGATGTTTTTTGGGAAATGATTGAATTGATTTGTTATTCATTTGAAAATATTATGCATCCTTCTTAGGTAGATGCATATGTCAACGTATAAGTATATTATATAAAATAAAAAAAGAAAAAAAAAAAAAAAGAAACGTATTAGAATTCAAAGTTCAAGTTTACACATAATTCAAACTTTTTCCAAGAACTTCTAGGAATTATTCATTTCATTTTATCAAAAAAAATTTCACATAATTTTGTGTTTATTTATGTTTGTATGAATTTCAAATGACGAATGTCGTACATAACTCACAACCAAATATCTTTCAAGGTACGCCGTCCAAATAAGGGCGAGTTAACTAAAAGATAAATAATCCGTGCCAAGGAACGTGAATGTAGTAAAACCGTATTACTACCGTCATTTTCTTGTTGACGAATGTCGGACATAACTCACAACCAAATATCTTTCAAGGTACGCCGTCCAAATAAG
>NW_024005715.1:0-2182 GCF_014805625.2 Glossina fuscipes | reverse complement strand
ACCTGAAATTTCGATAAATTGGGAGTAATAAAGTGCAGGCAATTATATTTATAAATTGATAATGCGTGGGCGTTTGTTTTATTAGTTGGCGCTGCAAGAAAAATCTCAGCCGTGAGTACAATTGTAAGATAAAATTTTTGGTTTATTTTGCAACTATTTTTCAAATGTATTCTTGTATTCTATAATTATTTCTCAGTTTATTTACTTTTCACCGCAAGTGTTGGTTATTAATAAAAGTACTTGACAGAAATCTTTGAGTTTTTAACATGGAAATCGTAACGTTTTACATAGAAGAGAACGAAATCAACTCAAAAAAATCGAAAATGGAAAACTAGTGGACGAAGCTGAAGCCCTCATTACTGTCATTACTGTTAACAAAACCCATCGACTCCACGGTGATTCTCCGAACCATGTTCCTGCAGTAATCTGCCACAACATCAACCTACAAATAACGCTCTTCTAAGAGCCCGCCAAGTTCAAATTCAGGCCAACATGGGTTTCGTCCTACCAACACCACAAAACCAAGATCCCGTGATTGGTAACATTATACCAAATCTCTCGTTATTTTACTTCCTTGAAAAATCCTCTGAACACTTGGTTTCCAAAGCCGTAACTTTGCTTTGTTATACCCTCAATAATGTGCTTTGGCAACATTCTCGAAATGCTTTCCAGATTTAACATAAGGACTGATTGAATGTATAATATCCATTAACACAAATATTTTGATTGACGACAACTTTAGCACTCTTTCGAAGCCGTCCAGCCATGCTGTCTGTAAGGCTCTCTACGTTGAAGATTTCTTCATACCGCCCACAGACGACTTTGTTCATGGATGGTTCTCTTAATGGTATTAATGCCTTTTTTTCGGGCGTAAAACAACTGCTAGCTCCATTTTATGAAACTGTTAGCGTATCCTGTTTGCCGGATAGAATTGGCGTTTTTCTGTCGTATCAGCTATGACATATGCCTTAGATCTCCCAGGAAGAACGCTAATTTGTCTTGACAGCCATAGTAACATTAGAGCAATACGAGCCAATTGTAATGTTGAGTAATGTTGAGAATGTACATCAGGCGGAATGATTCCTTTGCTCAACGAAAACGGCGAAATAGGAATTTTGGAAAATGTAGAAGAGATCTGCGGGATGGTTCAAGTCCTCTTATCTTACCCGAAAATGTGTAAGTAAATGATTGTTTATATTTGTCAATAACGTAAATTAAAATTTACTTATTGTTTTTTTTTATGTTCAAAAGTTTCCTGTGTAAAAAGGGGCAGTTGAATACATTTTGGGAAATTTTGGTGTGAGTGATGGCATAAGAAGAACCTATATGCCTCTGGTGATGCGTGTAGGCTTTACTTTGGAGTTATTGGAGTCTAAAGGCTCTCATTGGCTGATATGCAGCAAGCGATTCTTACTTCAGCGTTGCAAAAGGCACCATTTCTCTTCTAATATCGGAAATGAGAGAAGAAAAGGAGAAAAAATTTTGCGCGGAATGGATCCGGTGGTGTATAAATGCTAACGCAACGCAGAGTCGTTCTATTAGAAATTTAGTATTTGGTGGTGGTGGTGAGTAACTTCTTGTTGGCCTTTTCTTTTTCTTGTAACGCAATTTTTGTACAACCAACAATGATTGAAATATGTCCAATTTTCATTGAAGTGATTGGATGCATAGACGCAATTCGCATTCATTATAGGTCCGCACAAAATGAAAGGATTAAGGCGTCTTATTTTGACGACGATGTCGACGTTTCGCCAGAGGCTCTCCAAATAAGTGAGGAAATATCAACTGACATATCTTCTACACTTTGGAATTGGATTTTATTAAAATAAAAGGAATAAATCCGTCTTAAGATGTTTTTTGGGAAATGATTGAATTGATTTGTTATTCATTTGAAAATATTATGCATCCTTCTTAGGTAGATGCATATGTCAACGTATAAGTATATTATAGAAAATAAAAAAAGAAAAAAAAAAGAAATGTATTAGAATTCAAAGTTCAAGTTTACACATAATTCAAACTTTTTCCAAGAACTTCTAGGAATTATTCATTTCATTTTATCAAAAAAAATTTCACATAATTTTGTGTTTATTTATGTTTGTATGAATTTCAAATGACGAATGTCGTACATAACTCATAACCAAATATCTTTCAAGGTACGCCGTCCAAATAAGGGCTAGTTAAC
>NW_024005714.1:0-3173 GCF_014805625.2 Glossina fuscipes | reverse complement strand
TTTTTTACATATTTTTCGCTAACATTACAAAATTATTGAGAGCTTGTAAGTGCGGCGGTTATTGTGTTTAGCGTTAAAACTTAAGGGTATATTAATAGCTTCAGTTCGTTTGCTACATGCGAAAATCTTGATGAGCATCAAAGTCTTATTCGATTCATATCGATATGGCGATCACAAGGGAGGGAAAATTAAAACGCAGAGTGCAATGCATTAGTGATGAAACTTATCGAATACTAATTAATACTAAACGTACCACGCGCGGTCAAATGACCGTTTTTAAACTTTCGTTTAAAATTTCTCGCATAAAACGTTAATCTTATTGACTTTTCGTAAAATATACATACAAACAATTTTTCCATATTTACAACTTTTTTTAAAAAAAATTATACCATGTCTAGTCTACCAGGCGCGGTCATTTGACCACTTGAAAAATTTATGTTATTTACGACTACATTCTTCGATAATCGCGTTCTTGAAATTGTTTTAGGAGTCTGCAATGTAATTGTAGACTGGAATCTAATCAATGTGTCTGCAATGTAGACGGTTAGGACGGTTAGATGGATGCGGTTAGAATTTTTTAGGTTGTTATTGGAACAAAGAACATATTGTTTTTTGTACGACAGTAAGGTCTTGCGATACGAACAGAGAGCATCAAAATTTCAGTGTATAATAGAAATTATAACTATATTATAAGAAAAATTATTACGTGGTATAAGTGATAGTTTCGACAAAGTCAATAGAGCCAACAATATTTTGTGGTATGATTTACAATTGTTTTTTATTTCTGGTCTCAATGTTTTTGCCCCGTTTGATTTATATTTTTATATTTTAGTTTTTACTTTATCATATATCATGTATATTCACCCCGTAAATGTCAAGACATTCGAGGAATATCAATTTATTAGACAAAATAAATAATATCGACGAGGATTGTTCGGAAGATGATCAAGAAGTTTACGATACTGACGATGAAAATGAAAAATTGAAAAACAGAAAAGAAAGAGATTCATAGTTAGTTCCGAAAGTGAAAATGAGGAAGAGATTGAAACTGCTATGGACGGAACTGTTTGGAAAAAAATAAATGAAGGGTCTAACAATGGAAGAACATCGTTTTATAATATTAGCAAGGAAACATCAGGACCGACAGGATACACTAAACGAAATAAAGGGCAGAGCATTTTCAGTATTTTCCTACAAAAACACGTTGTAGATTTACTGAATATATGCCCAACAAACCGGACAAATTTGGCATAAAATTCTGGCTGGCTTCCGATGTAACTAGTAAATATATAGTAAACGGCTTTCCATATTTGGGAAAAAATGAAGGGAGAGAATCATCAATCCCACTTGGAGAGTTCGTAACTTTGAAATTAGCAGAACCATATACGGGCCATGGGAGAAATATAACAGTTGACAATTTTTTTACAAGCGTGTCATTAGCGAGTAAACTTCTATCAAAAAAAACTAATCTTGTTGGAACTATCCGGAGAAATAAAAGAGAGCTACCAAAATTAGCGAGACAGGCAAAGGATAGTATGACACGCTTCTCAACAGTATTATACAAATCGAAAGATTTTATTCTTACAATTTATAAAGTTAAACCCAATAAAAAAGTATCAATGCATTTATCCGTTGAAATTGAAAAAAAAAGACACCCGTATACCAGAGACAGTTAGAGTTGATAATAGTACAAAATTCGGTGTAGATGTAACCGACCAAATGGCCAGAAAATATAGTGTAAAATCGAAATCTCAAAGAGGGCTTTACAGGTCTTTTTCAATATCTTAGATTTAGCCGGGATAAACTCTTGGATTTTATATAAAGAAACGACGGGTGAGGATATATCGAGGCAAGAGTTTTTGTTTCAGTTGGCAGAAGAACTTGGGACCGAATATCAGAAAGAAAAAGAAATAAGCCAAGAATGCTCATCAAAAACAATAATAAACACAAACACCGCTTCTTCGGAGCGGAGATCTTGTCAAATAGGATATTGTAAAGTCAACAAAACAAACCAAACTTGTATAAAATGTAAAAAATACGTATGTGGAAAATGTGCAATACAAAATGATGTAATTTGTAAAAAATGTGATGAAAATGCATAAAAGTAAATAAAACATACAACATCGAAAAGCGGGGAACGAGTTTCTATTGTAGCATCAGAAAAATATTTTGTTTACTATCTACTTTACATATGTTTTTTTGACGCGGTCATTTGACCGCTCATGGTCGAAATAGGTAGGTATACATGAAATGTCGGTAGCTTTAGTGTTAACTTCCCATTATTATAATTCGGGCGTAAGTCTGTCTATGTGTTCGCTTAAGGGGCAATCGGGTTCTCAAGCGTTAATTATGAAAGATTGATAAATCTATCTTATCATGTTAGTAAGGATATCATCAAGCCTCTCACGATGGCTAAGAAACCAAAGCACACCTCGAAAAGCATTCCGGTTTGAAAATTCTGCCGTCAGATATACATATCGATACAGATATATATGTCGGTATTTATATATCTATATATATGCCTAAACCAATAACATATCTATCGATATATATATACAGACACCTATAGAGATACAGATAGAAAAAAAATATACGTATATATATATATATATTATATCTATAAAATACATGTATTTTTAATATGGCTCAGGCTCTGCATAACACGGTAAATGTTAGCGAGAAGCGGAGAAAGAAATAGAGTGCGCAGCCTAGTGGGTATGTGTCCAAATCGGTAACTGCTTTATTACGGACTGATGTATATTTTGTATTGTGCGCATATATATATTCACTGTTAATAAAAACTGCATGTTCATCATATGCTTACCTACGACGAAGAACAAATCGAAAGCGAGCAAAAGTTACTTACCATTCGTGGTAGTGCTTGAATTCTCATTGTATGTAAATTTAACTATGAATATTGCGTAATACTCTAATAACGATGCAGCACAATACCAGTGAATGCTGATACAGTGTTTAATTTTTATTTATATTAGGAAAGATTTCGCAGAAACACTCAACTGTTTATTCGCATCGGCAGTAGGGTGATTAAGAATTGCGACTAATGTAACCAATGTGGTAGAGTTGCAGTGAGTCCTGTGCGGCCAAAGGTATAGCACTTACACACACCCACTAGTCTGCGGCCACCATTTCTCTGTATATTTCTCTTTTGACCG
>NW_024005713.1:0-3174 GCF_014805625.2 Glossina fuscipes | reverse complement strand
TTTTTTACATATTTTTCGCTAACATTACAAAATTATTGAGAGCTTGTAAGTGCGGCGGTTATTGTGTTTAGCGTTAAAACTTAAGGGTATATTAATAGCTTCAGTTCGTTTGCTACATGCGAAAATCTTGATGAGCATCAAAGTCTTATTCGATTCATATCGATATGGCGATCACAAGGGAGGGAAAATTAAAACGCAGAGTGCAATGCATTAGTGATGAAACTTATCGAATACTAATTAATACTAAACGTACCACGCGCGGTCAAATGACCGTTTTTAAACTTTCGTTTAAAATTTCTCGCATAAAACGTTAATCTTATTGACTTTTCGTAAAATATACATACAAACAATTTTTCCATATTTACAACTTTTTTTAAAAAAAATTATACCATGTCTAGTCTACCAGGCGCGGTCATTTGACCACTTGAAAAATTTATGTTATTTACGACTACATTCTTCGATAATCGCGTTCTTGAAATTGTTTTAGGAGTCTGCAATGTAATTGTAGACTGGAATCTAATCAATGTGTCTGCAATGTAGACGGTTAGGACGGTTAGATGGATGCGGTTAGAATTTTTTAGGTTGTTATTGGAACAAAGAACATATTGTTTTTTGTACGACAGTAAGGTCTTGCGATACGAACAGAGAGCATCAAAATTTCAGTGTATAATAGAAATTATAACTATATTATAAGAAAAATTATTACGTGGTATAAGTGATAGTTTCGACAAAGTCAATAGAGCCAACAATATTTTGTGGTATGATTTACAATTGTTTTTTATTTCTGGTCTCAATGTTTTTGCCCCGTTTGATTTATATTTTTATATTTTAGTTTTTACTTTATCATATATCATGTATATTCACCCCGTAAATGTCAAGACATTCGAGGAATATCAATTTATTAGACAAAATAAATAATATCGACGAGGATTGTTCGGAAGATGATCAAGAAGTTTACGATACTGACGATGAAAATGAAAAATTGAAAAACAGAAAAGAAAGAGATTCATAGTTAGTTCCGAAAGTGAAAATGAGGAAGACATTGAAACTGCTATGGACGGAACTATTTGGAAAAAAATAAATGAAGGGTCTAACAGTGGAAGAACATCGTTTTATAATATTTTCAAGGAAACATCAGGACCGACAGGATACACTAAACGAAATAAAGGGCAGAGCATTTTCAACATTTTTCTACAAAAACACGTTGTAGATTTACTCAATATATGCCCAACAAACCGGACAAATTTGGCATAAAATTCTGGCTGGCTTCCGATGTAACTAGTAAATATATAGTAAACGGCTTTCCATATTTGGGAAAAAATGAAGGGAGAGAATCATCAATCCCACTTGGAGAGTTCGTAACTTTGAAATTAGCAGAACCATATACGGGCCATGGGAGAAATATAACAGTTGACAATTTTTTTACAAGCGTGTCATTAGCGAGTAAACTTCTATCAAAAAAAACTAATCTTGTTGGAACTATCCGGAGAAATAAAAGAGAGCTACCAAAATTAGCGAGACAGGCAAAGGATAGTATGACACGCTTCTCAACAGTATTATACAAATCGAAAGATTTTATTCTTACAATTTATAAAGTTAAACCCAATAAAAAAGTATCAATGCATTTATCCGTTGAAATTGAAAAAAAAAGACACCCGTATACCAGAGACAGTTAGAGTTGATAATAGTACAAAATTCGGTGTAGATGTAACCGACCAAATGGCCAGAAAATATAGTGTAAAATCGAAATCTCAAAGATGGCCTTTACAGGTCTTTTTCAATATCTTAGACTTAGCCGGGATAAACTCTTGGATTTTATATAAAGAAACGACGGGTGAGGATATATCGAGGCAAGAGTTTTTGTTTCAGTTGGCAGAAGAACTTGGGACCGAATATCAGAAAGAAAAAGAAATAAGCCAAGAATGCTCATCAAAAACAATAATAAACACAAACACCGCTTCTTCGGAGCGGAGATCTTGTCAAATAGGATATTGTAAAGTCAACAAAACAAACCAAACTTGTATAAAATGTAAAAAATACGTATGTGGAAAATGTGCAATACAAAATGATGTAATTTGTAAAAAATGTGATGAAAATGCATAAAAGTAAATAAAACATACAACATCGAAAAGCGGGGAACGAGTTTCTATTGTAGCATCAGAAAAATATTTTGTTTACTATCTACTTTACATATGTTTTTTTGACGCGGTCATTTGACCGCTCATGGTCGAAATAGGTAGGTATACATGAAATGTCGGTAGCTTTAGTGTTAACTTCCCATTATTATAATTCGGGCGTAAGTCTGTCTATGTGTTCGCTTAAGGGGCAATCGGGTTCTCAAGCGTTAATTATGAAAGATTGATAAATCTATCTTATCATGTTAGTAAGGATATCATCAAGCCTCTCACGATGGCTAAGAAACCAAAGCACACCTCGAAAAGCATTCCGGTTTGAAAATTCTGCCGTCAGATATACATATCGATACAGATATATATGTCGGTATTTATATATCTATATATATGCCTAAACCAATAACATATCTATCGATATATATATACAGACACCTATAGAGATACAGATAGAAAAAAAATATACGTATATATATATATATATTATATCTATAAAATACATGTATTTTTAATATGGCTCAGGCTCTGCATAACACGGTAAATGTTAGCGAGAAGCGGAGAAAGAAATAGAGTGCGCAGCCTAGTGGGTATGTGTCCAAATCGGTAACTGCTTTATTACGGACTGATGTATATTTTGTATTGTGCGCATATATATATTCACTGTTAATAAAAACTGCATGTTCATCATATGCTTACCTACGACGAAGAACAAATCGAAAGCGAGCAAAAGTTACTTACCATTCGTGGTAGTGCTTGAATTCTCATTGTATGTAAATTTAACTATGAATATTGCGTAATACTCTAATAACGATGCAGCACAATACCAGTGAATGCTGATACAGTGTTTAATTTTTATTTATATTAGGAAAGATTTCGCAGAAACACTCAACTGTTTATTCGCATCGGCAGTAGGGTGATTAAGAATTGCGACTAATGTAACCAATGTGGTAGAGTTGCAGTGAGTCCTTTGCGGCCAAAGGTATAGCACTTACACACATCCACTAGTCTGCGGCCACCATTTCTCTGTATATTTCTCTTTTGACCG
>NW_024005712.1:0-1338 GCF_014805625.2 Glossina fuscipes | reverse complement strand
CTATTGACGACAAGTAGTTGAGTTGAGTTCAGTTTTTTCCGTGGTCGCCAAAAACCATTTAATTCCAGATATTTCCACGACTATGCGAATTGTAAAATTCCTTTGTTTAAGAGTTAAGTATTGTTTGTTTGTTTTTGTTTCTTTTTTTTTTTGAAGAGATTATAATCTGGTTTATAGATTTTTTGCAGAGGCTGCATTACTATATATATATATATATATAAAAATATTTGTATTCCTCACGTTTTTTTATACCCTATGAGCGGTTTAGTATTTGATTAAAAGAACTCATGTTCCATTGCTCTATTTTGTTATCGTTTCCCTCAAGAGTAATTCGGCTATCTAGATGGAGCATTACGCACTTTGTGGCAATGAACAGCTTCAATTTGTTGAACTGCATTTTTACATCTTTATTGAAGGTTCCAAGAAGGTAAGAATTTCAAAGACCTTTCTAAACATAGTCATTAAAATTTCATCTTTAAGGGAAAGCTTTCAAGGAGACAGGCCAATTTGTTTTCCTTTTAGTGAAGCGATTAATTGGCTACGCTGCGTATTTTTCAGGCATAAAATTTGCCTTGCATTACCCCTTGAAGAAATCTCGCTTTGAATGAATCTTTTGCCTGTAATTAACTTATTTTTTCTAAGAAAGTCCTTTTGCGATTCTCTACAAAACGAATACAACTCCCATCGAAATGAAGACGAAGAGTGTAGAGTAAGCGAAAACTCTTCAGAATTCTTAAAAAAATTCATTGCTTCACTGTACTAAAAGTTTTTTTTTACATTAAAATGATAAGGCCATAATACCAAGTAAACCTCAAAGGACGATTGTGTTGATTTCAAATTCATCGTATGTGGAAGAAACAAAAGTTCCCCAGAAAGAGGGTAGTAATAAAATTCTTAGAAAGAGAGCTTCATTTGTATTCCCCCCCTTCCAACACTACTACAACTACGTGATCTACAATCTTATGACAAATTGAACTGGATTCTTCTTATATTACTTTATATATTGTATTATATCTACGGCCGTTTAAAATTTCACTCACCTTTCAATTATTTTTATTGATTTTTTCAACAACTTTTTTTCTAACGGGAGAATTCGTGACAATTAGACTTAAATTTTCTTTGGGATCTCCTAGCACTACCACTCGCCTTAATCACATTAAACATGAACGATGTTACCATGTGTCAAGAAAACAACGCAGCGATTGCGTAATCAGGAATAAATATCTATCATTTTAACCGAAGCTTACAAATATACATATATTGTAAACGCTGACAGCTTTAATTGGGTAATTAAATAAAATGATAAACAAAATGAGAAGTCGCTTTCGCCGGCGTTGT
>NW_024005711.1:0-6930 GCF_014805625.2 Glossina fuscipes | reverse complement strand
TTGCGTTTGACTAAATAAAAAACCCAAGGAATAAAAATAATTTAACTGGCGCCCGAGCAGAATTTTCCAGACAAGGAAGGACCGAGACACTGCGGACTGCGGTGGTTAGAAAGAACTTCATCACCCCAAAAAAAAAAAAAGAAAAAAGGATATAAAATAAATTATTATTAATTAAAGGATTCCAAAAAGTAAAATTAAACAAAAATAAAATAATAAAAGTCAAAATAAATGTGAAAATAACAAGTTAATAAATTGATAAAATAAAAAAGGAAAGTTCTAACAAGTGATAACTTTACAAAATAAAATTAAAAAGGAACTCAGAAAAAAAGCTGAAGAATTGGAAAAAATTTTTTAAGTGAAAAAACAAAGAAGAAGAAAAGCTCTACAAAAATCCACCGTAAGTTCCGGTCGACTTCGCGCAGCACAAGAAGCGGCAAGGCCCCCAAGTAGGAAACACCAAAAGGGAGCACCAGTTCGAGGAGCAGCCAAGCCGAAGGAGCAGAGTGTGCAACAATTGGAAACAAAAGGAACGGATAATGGTAAAGGACTCATCCACTATGGTAAAAACCATAGTATTAACGTAAGTAAGATTTTTATTATTTTAAATGCAAAGGGAACAATAAAAATACAAAAATTTTTAAGAGAACCAAGAAAAAAATAAAAAAAAAAGAGAAAAATAAAAGAAAAAAAAGGGGAAATTTTTTATGAAAAGTTAAAAATTAATAATAGAAGAAAAGAGAAAAATTTATAAAAAAAAAAGGGAAACATAAAACAAAGAAAGAAATTAAATTTGGAAATTTTTAAGAAAAAAAGAATAAAGGAAAATTAAATAAAAAAGCCAAAGAAGGCAAAGAAAACAAACCTAAGTGAAACTATATTAAAAAAAAAAAAAAAAAAAAACCAAAATAAATGAATATTAGCAAAATCTGCAAAGAAAATTTTTAAACAAAATTTAGCAAGTAAGCCTAAAGTGGAATTAGATTTAAGGAAATTTTACGATAACTCACAAAATTAAAATTAAGAATTTCTCGGCAAACCACAAGTTTCGACAAATCATAAGACCAAAATCCGAATATTATAAAATTAAAATTAAGAATTTTTTCTTTTAACAAAGTACAAAGTATCGGAATATCAAAATCTAAAGTAAATTTTTTTTTTCCTTTCTCTTCGCGACAAATCACGAGTTATTGGAATAGTAACATTACACCATTTTTTTTTCTCTCTCCTCTCTATAACCCAAATTTCAAAATGAGCATTGAAAATTTAATTAGGCCATCCACCCTTAATGCAAATCAGACTACAGGTGCAGGATCGTCCGTTTTAAATTTGTCCGATATGCGACAACAAATAAGAGAACTAGTGTTAGAAACGACCAAACAATTGACACCTCAACGGAAGTTAATTTAAACGAACTTAACGCTATACCAGACGTAGTCAAAAGTTTAAGAGAATTTTCGGGAAAACCTGAAGAATTTAGTTCGTGGAAGAAAAGTGTCGACAGGATATTAAAGATTTATGACCATCTCAGAGGCAGCCCTAAATACTATGGTATACTAAACGTAGTAAGAAACAAAATAGTAGGACAAGCGGACATAGTCCTTGAATCCTACAATACACCGCTAAACTGGAATAAAATATCAAAGTGTCTAACCATGCACTATGCGGACAAGAGGGATCTGGGAACACTTGAGTATCAGATGACAACGCTGGTCCAAGGAAGTAAAAGCATTCAGGAATTTTATCAGGATGTTTATCAGTATCCTTCTTTAATCCTTAATAAACTTTCTTGTATGAATATGGGTACTGAATCATTAAATAACATGACTCAGGCATACCGCGAGAAAGCTTTAGACAAATTTATCAGAGGACTTACAGGCGATCTACCTCGTTTACTCAGCATGAGGGAACCAACGGTTCTGCCACAAGCATTGCATTTATGCTTAAAGCTCCAGAACGTGAACTACAGGACACAATACGCCAACACTAGCCAAGCCACAATCCGAAGGAACATAGCTCTACCCTTACCACAAAGAAGGAGTTATCAGCCCATTTCAGAAGCCAGGACACCGTTCGGCAATCAGCAGAAACCACCTCCAATTTTCCATAGGCAATATCCGAGATCACCCCCAACATTTGACAGACAGTATCAACAAGGGATCAATCACCCAAGAACGTACCATCCGACATTCCAAGGAAATCCTCAATACCAACCACCCAAAACCACAACGACGTGATGAACCAATGGATGTAGACAGGAGCATGCAGACCAAACACATAAACTACGCAAATCGCCCGAACCAATATCAAACATACCTACAAAAACGATTACCTTCACAACAATTTCAAGGAATGCCTCTCAAACATCAAAGGTCCTACAACATAACGTGTGAAGAGGACAACGAGGGAGGAAGCACAATAGAACCAAATCCGGAGGAGACATATAACGAAAATATGGAACCAAGTGAAATCCCGGAGTATGAGCAAATAGAACAGTTCGAAGATATTCATTTTTTAGATTAAGGCAATCTTCACTGCCTTATTTTGAACATAAAAATGGCGGTGGAGATATTTTAAAATTTTTAATAGATACAGGGTCGAACAAAAATTATGTTCAGCCCAAACACATAAGAAAACCCATTATAAACGAAAAACCCTTTCTAGCCAGTTCTGTCTGCGGCAAGATAAAAATAACTCACCATGCCAACGTGCAACTATTCCCGAACAGAAATAAAATCAAATTTTTCATTTTACCAAGCCTTAAATCTTTCGATGGCATTATCGGTAACGATACATTAAGAGAACTCAATGCAGTCATCCATACCAATCTTGACTTCATGACAATAGACCCAAACGTTAAAATTCCACTAAAACAGTGCATATCAAGCTACATCAATAATATAAAACTACGCACTTCACATTTGTCTAAAAAATAAAGCAATCGTCTACAAGGGCTACTTCAAGACTGCCCATACCTATTTGCTGACCCTAATAGAAAACTGACCTTCGCAACAAACGTCTTAGCCGAAATCCGAACAACGTCCGATGAACCAGGCACTCTAGAAGCTATCCGTATCCGATGGCTCTGAAGGAAGAAGTAGACAATCAAATAAAAGAACTCTTACAAGATAACATAATCAGACCTTCGAAATCCCCGTATAACTCACCTGTGTGGATTGTACCGAAAAAAATGGACTCTTCTGGCCAAAAAAAGTACAGAATGGTAGTGGACTACCGCAAACTAAACGAAATAACCATACCTGATAAATACCCAATTCCGGAAATAAATGAGGTATTAGCTAATCTTGGCAAAAACAAATATTTCTCTATAATTGATCTTAAAAGTGGCTTTCTCAGTCAACAACGGCAAATATGAGTTCGCTCGACTAGCATTTGGTTTGAAAAATGCCCCATCAATATTCCAAAGGACTCTCGACGATGTTCTGAGAGAACACATCAGGAAGCGGTGCTACGTCTATATCGATGACGTGATCATATTTGGAAAAGACGAAAATGACCACTTCAACAACTTACAAGACGTCTTTGATACCTTAGAGAAAGCCAATCTGAAGGTTCAGCTCGACCAATGCGAATTTTTAACAGATGAAGTCGAATTTTTAGGTTTTATAGTAGGAACAAACGGAATTAAGCCCAACCTCAACAAAATCCAAGCAATCTCGACTTTCCGTCACCCAAAACTCTCAAAGATCTACGATCATTCCTCGGAATGGCAGGCTACTATAGGAGGTTCATTAAAGACTTTGCTAAGCTTGCCAAGCCCCTGACAAGCCTTTTAAGAGGGGAGGATGGACGCGTGTCCAAACAAGCCTCTAAGAAAAAATTAATAAGGTTAGGGAAAGAGGAGATGGAGTCCTTCAATCACCTAAAGAATTCGCTAAGCTCGAATGAAGTTATACTGACTCATCCCAACTTCGATAAACCCTTCGAGCTTACAACAGACGCATCCAACTTCGCCATAGGAGCAGTTTTATCCCAGGATAGGAGACCAATAACATTTTTATCCCGCACGCTAAGTAAGACAGAAGAAGCCTACGCCACAAACGAGAAGGAAATGCTAGCCATAATATGGTCATTGAAAACGCTGCGTAACTACCTATATGGATCAGGAAAAGTCAATATTTTTACAGACCATCAACCACTCACTTATGCTCTAAGCAATAGAAACACGAACCAGAAGCTCAAAAGATGGGAAGCAATCCTCGAGTAATATAACTACCAGTTGGAATACAAACCCGGCAGGGAAAACATCGTAGCCGACTGCCTGTCCAGACCACCAACAAGCAAGGAAATAAACTCCTTAACTGGTACGGTCCATAGCGACGAACGTTCAGGACAGCACTTGATTCCATCAGTGGAAGTTCCCATAAACGTATTCCAAAATCAGTCAATTATTAAGCACGGTAATCAAGACAGCTACAAATTAGAAACCCCTTTTAGTAATTTTTCAAGACACACAATAACTCAGAAGGAATTCACCAACGAAGCTTTGATAGAGACGTTAAAAAAATACCTCAATCCCAATGTTATTAACGGTCTGTGCAACACAGAACCAATTATGGGGATAATACAAAGTTTCTACCCACAGCATTTTAAGGATTATCACACACAATTCTCACAAACCATGGTAAAAGACGCAGAAAACGAAGAACAGCAGACAGAAATAATTTGTCAGGAACATCGTAGAGCACATAGAAATGCTAAAGAAAATCGCCTACAGATCCTGCAGCAATATTTCTTCCCAAACATGTCAGCCAAAATCAAGAGAATAGTTAATAACTGCAAAACATGTAAGGAAAATAAATACGATCGTCATCCCAACAACATAGAGATTCAATACCTATTCCAACCCATACGGGCCACACCCTACACATCGATATCTTCTCTACTGAAAGACACCTGATACTAACCGCCATAGACAAATTTACCAAATTCGCTATAACAAAACCAATCCAATCCCGTGCTGTTGAACACATCAAGAGACTCTACAAGATGTCTTGTTCTATTTTGGAATTCCCAAAATGATCGTAATCGATAATGAAAAGGCACTGCAATCTGCCTCCATTATGGCTATGCTTGAAGACGATCTCAAAATTAAGGTATATCGCACACCGCCATATAGGAGCGAGGTAAATGGACAAATTGAACGATTCCATTCTACTCTGTGCGAAATAATGAGATGCCTTAAATCGGATGGACAAAAAAGGACCTTCGAAGAATTGCTGGAACGAGCTGTAAATAATTACAACTTCACTATCCAATCCGTCACAAAGAAACAACCAGTAGAACTTCTCCATGGACGCACAGCCAATATTGACCCCGAAGAATTTGAAAAATTAAGACTGCAGAATATTGATAGACTGAAAGAAAAACAGGAACAGGACTTGAAATACCACAACAAAACAAAAACAAAAATGAAACACTACTCACCAGGGGACGAAATCTACGTAAAACACAACAAACGACTAGGCTCGAAATTGACTTTCCGATACTACAAAGAAATAGTTAGAGAAGACAAAGGGACAATTATTATAACTAATTCAGGAAAAACTGTAGACAAAAATAATATAAGGAAAAGATCATTGGATTTCATAGGATCCGCCTGGAAATGGATTGCGGGTAATCCCGATCATGAAGACCTAATGACAATACAGGACAAAATAAACAACCTACTACAGAACAACAACCGACAAACCATAATCAATAAGCTTTACGAGGATAGGTATAACAATATAACCAAGATCACTATCAGTTTGAGAAAAGAATTTAAATCTGGCAAAAACTATAATAAAGAAAAATTAATTTCCGATACTCAATATCAAATAAAAATCCTTAAAGAAGAACTGCAGAATATCAACCATGCCATACATTGGGCCAAGGCTGGAATAATAAACTCACTCATTTTAACTGAGGAGGAAATACAGCTATCAATAGGAGCAATAAAGAGAGAAAAATACCATTTGAAACAATAGAAGAGGCATTAAACCTATCCGAAATAAAAATACTAACTAATTCTATCTCAATATTATCAATATTCCAATAACCAGTGACCAGGTTTATGAAACTATTCTTCTGAAAGCCGTAAAAAGAAATGATAACACGGCAACCGATCTTCAATCAGAAATCATCATAAAATCAAAGGACGAGATATTCACGATACTTAACAAATGCAAATCATATCAAAATCTAATTGTTTGTAAATGACAAGACCTTATTAATATAACAAACACCAATTGTATTCCAAACTTATTAAATAGTAAAAAACCTACTTGCAATATTGTAAACAGTCAGCATTTTCCGGTCATAGACGAAATATCTTCCGGTGTAATCTTATTAAACGGATTTTCCGGCACCCTCGAGGTAGAAACGGAACAACAACTCCTTAACGGAATGTTCCTAATAAGGTTCCATAACGTTTCAATTCGTGTTAATGGAAAGACCTATACATCCAAGGAAATACCCACCTACAAGACACTACCTTCCATACTTCAGCTAATGCCTGAAGAGAAGGAGCGCAAATGTCTCGTCTCTCTGCAGATGCTAGATGAACTTCAAATCAATAATACCAGACTAATACCGTATCTACAGACAGAGTCTGTTGTCCACCAATACTCAACCTGGGGATTTGTAATCGGGATCACAATAGTGATTATAATCTTAGCCTGTAAAAGTAGGAAAAATAGTACCAAAACAATAGTGAATAAACCAATAATGGAACAAGTCCGATCCGACGACATACCTTTAAGAACTGTGGAACGCAAGGTTCGTAGAACCCCATTGAAGTTCAACGACATTCCGTATTTTTAATCGATTGAGGACAATCGGTTCTAAAGGGGGAAGAGTTAAGGACCATCCTAATAAAAAAAACAAACTTACGTACCACCCTCACAATTACAATAAACAGACCTAAAGTGT
>NW_024005710.1:0-2521 GCF_014805625.2 Glossina fuscipes | reverse complement strand
TGGGTGCACAGAACTGGGGAACAACGGGCACGCCTAACGGATTCAAAATTTCATTTTTCTTTTTAGGATTGAATATAAATATAATACGTGCATAAAGTTAACCCAGGAATGGAACAATCCTATTTTTTTTTGTACTACGTGCGCATTGTTTCTCTTTACAAATAAATTTTTATAACTTGCTGAAGTTCTCCCTTCTCCTGCAAAAAAGTAGGTAGTTATAGCTGGTAAAATACAATTGCAATTACGAAAAAAAAGGAAATATTGGATTTTTTTTTTTTTGATAATTATTTCCCAAAATATTTAAGTATTTACTTAATTATTAATAATGTTTTTATTTAGGTAATTATTTTCATTAGCCTATATGCTAAATCCATAGTTATCACAACGGATCAAAAACGAATTGAATTTGCTACGTACTGGGTTTTATGAATTTGTAGCAAATGGGTGTCATTTCATTTCATGGCTTGATTTAAAAAATTTGGCCACGCCTCATAATCATAGCGACTGTAGCCTTAATTTTTGATAATTTAAATCCAAGTCAATGTATTTTGACTTATGAAAAGTGTAGAGAAATATCGGCACAAATAAGTATATGATCAGTGACAAATTGGTATAGAAGGAAAAAGTATTGGATTTCTTTTGTTCGTTATAGCTGAACGTAATTTCTTGATAAGGTAAGGACGTATAACCTTTATCTCCTTTCATGGAACTTATCTTAATCACAAACACAAAATGCGTCTATTCTTTATGACAACTATTGATATAATATTATGGAAATCATTATTTCCTTTTATTAACAAATGTTAAAAATCGCTATTTTCCTTTATTACTTACTTTTATTTCTATCTATTCAAAATGAAAGCTGCGAAAGAGCCGACGGAAAGCGAAAATAGTTATCAACTGTAGCTCTTATAATTGAAAAGCCAAGTCATCTCCGTAAGCTGTAGCGTTTTTCTTACAAACCTATAATTCTTTATACAAAAATTACCTCCTATAATTTTTCAAAGTTGTCGCTTCTCTTATAACAGAGTCATTCTCGAGTTGGGGTTGTTTTATTTATAAGAGACTTATCTATTGCTATCTGCCATGAATCTGCACTACGAATGCGATTAATAAAGTATACCTTAGATACAAACTGTGAAACTTACCAAAGCACTTCGTGGTAACTTCAAATTTGGCCAGGCTGCCGTTTTTAATGAAATCTGTGCAAGATTACCTTATCAGTTCATCGCTCATGCCGCGAAAGAGATCTCTCTTTATAATACTCAATAGAACAAAGGTCACTATCTTTGGTAGCCATCTTTTCAGCTACGCTTGTACAACTTGATTGCTTTTCATCAGGAAAATTCCTTAATCTTCAAAAAAAAGAAAAAAAAAAAAATACACTAAAAACCTTGAGAGCACCTGTTTTTAAACGGGAAAATTTAGATTTGGCGGAAATGGAGGAAAAAAAGGAAACGTAAGTTGGATTAGTTTGTATGAGTATTTATGAAATAAAATGTGAAATTGTAGATATGTGCGCCGTTTGGAGGATGTGAGGCATATAATTAAATATGCCCAATTGGATAAACGCAGTGTAACTCAAGTGTTGTTAAATCACCCGATACCAACATGGCTAATTAGAGGCAAAGTCGAATGCTACAGCTGTTAAAAAACAACTCGGAACTGTATTATGAAAATAAAAATAAAAAGATGATTGCTTAGATGAATAACAATTCTTCCAGTTATTTGAAGTAACCAACTCGGTATGCATATTAAATAAAGTAAAATTTATGATATGCCGCACCAGGGATTGAACCTAGGTTATGAAACTCCCTATACAATGCGTGATCTATGCATAAACTAAGTAATGAATTTAAAGGGATTTCGCGTGTTGACCCCAGTTGCCTTTTCTATGAAATAAATACCATATTTAATGTTTAACCCCTTATCAGAGGCTTCCTTTAACTCCTCTGAAACTGTTTATAGACTAACGAGTGATCACATTTCTAACCAAAGATATTTAAAAACAACTCGTGCTACATCATGTGGTATTTGTGTGAAGCTTGTAATATTAGCAAGTTTGTTGAGCATTTAACGTTTAGTGTCACGGGTTTGATGGTATTCGAAGTCCTTTGGGTTTTTCAAGTTATATGGTGGGCTCCTCGATTTCTTTGCAGCAAAAGGTCTACGTTATCTCGGGGAACTAACTTGCTAACTATTAAAAAAGCAAATTTATCTATTTAATAAATGATATATATCGTTTTTTTCCTTTTTTTTACGCTTAATCATATTTTGTCGGTATGGCATTCTTTTCTTTTTCAGCGAAAGTTTCCAACACTATTTTTTCTTCGCTGTCATAGCAGCAGTTTTTTTTTGTTTTACAAACATTTTTTGCTTTAGTATCAAGACATATAAGCCACATATTTTATTGGCTTGATCCATCTCAAGTCACCATCCAAAAAGAGAAAAATATGTACATTAAATCTGTAATCATTGACGGTTTCAAATCGTATGGCCGGCGAACGGAAATTCATGGTTT
>NW_024005709.1:0-2164 GCF_014805625.2 Glossina fuscipes | reverse complement strand
CAGTTAAAGGAAGATTAAATTTAAATTAAATTTATATATATATATATTTATATATATATGTATATATATATATGTATATATATATTTATATATATATGTATATATATATATATATATATATATATAAGTAATTAGCTATGTGTAATATTAAGCTTTTCCTTTCTCTCGTCTTTTGTGTTGTATATTTCACTAGACAAACAAACAAAGAAATACACACGTACACGCCCATACACAAACCCCCACCCACACACACATTATAGATATATAAGATCTTCATTAGTTTTTGGATTTGTAAGATCGACGCTATTTTTTTATTCATATTATTATAATTAACTATTATTATTATTATTCTCATTAGCATCAAATGAAATTTTTTAATTGTGTATTTTAGCTTTTAACTTGAAAAACATGATTAATTAATTACGTTTAATAATATAAAATATAAATATAAAATATACATATAAATAACATATTTTGAATTTAAATTTAAGAGTTAAGTAAATAATAATAAAATTACAAATTAAAGAAGAAAAAAATAATGATGGAAAGAAGTGGTTTTTGTGGTTGGTGGTGGGTTCCGTCAAAACATTATCAGGTTACTGTTTGCTTCCTTGTTTTTTCTGTTTATTCACACGAAGATAATTTCTATCTTGTTGCCAAGGACAATAATCAAACCATGTTCTGAAAATAGCGGTCCAAGATGTCTCAAGTTTTCTAAAAAAATTTGAGGCAAACTCACATGGGACGATCCGTGGATACCAACCAGTTGCGTGACCGTTTCAGCCTGCCATACACGTCGAATTGAACACAAATGAGCCGTGCTATGTTGTAAGTTACTAGTTAAGTCATATTTCAATCTCATTGTGTAATCCATAAATTTTTTTTTTTTTTTTTTTGTTATAGTTAGCTGTTGCGTTTCCTTGTACGCTCGTCAAACCCATTTTTAATTTTGATATATGAACCAAAACTGAGGAAACATGCCCCTAGCAACGGTGTCATATGGCTAGAAAGAAAAGAGGAACACACACGCAGAAGCCAACTTCGCAGGCGGGTCAATAATATGTGTTTTTAGGGTTCCCTGACGCAAGTTTGTATATGATATCAGACAAGCATATTACAATGCTTTTTAAGGAGTATACAAAATTCCATTATAAAGAAGAACGACGAAAAACTCATGTATAAGGAACGTGAAAATTTCTTAAATTATATGCATAAGGCCCCCTGAATGCTGTACGCTGTAAGGAAGATTATTGTCTACAGCTAAAAATTGTTTGTTGAGAAACAAAGTCAATGTGATCTTCAAAAAGACGAAGAACAAGCTCAACATACAATATCTTCAAGGGGCTGAAAAAATTGCATCATTTCCAACACGCATTACCCTTTTTCGTGCTACGTAGTTGTCAACATAGTAAGAGAAGCATTACTATCCAATTAGTAGATAATTTAAATCATATAAAAAATAAATATTTATCACTGAAACTTTTTTTATAGTTTTTCAAGTGGCGGTAACGTATTTTCCTGATGTGAAAGCTTAACACTGTAGTGCTTGACGTAACATAAAGTGTAATTAGTCCTTCGGATTATTGTGTAAGCTCCATCCAATTTTTTCACGGATAGATATGCATGAAAGTACAATCGATGATAAAAGCTGGTTTTTTATTCAATGAATTTGTTTTTATATATCTAGTTGGATTGCAAAGGAATTCCTTCTTGTGAATTTTCTTTATGAATCAAGCAGTATCTGTGGTGAGCAAAATAAAATTCAATGCTGAAGTGTAAAGGAAACCAGATCAATCGATATATTACCGACGAATTGTTATACTCATCACCAAATGGTGATGGCATATTGATTTAGTCCAAACGTTTGCAACACTCAGAAGGAAGTTTGAGATGCTTCGTAAAGTATATACATTCTTAGTCAGCACCAATTTCTGAATCGATTTAAGATTTTTCCACATTAGTATTCTCCTGTCAACAAAGTGAAGATATCGGTTTCGAAATTGGGAGAAACATTGGAACTTTCTGCGCGCAGTTTCGCATTCATAATGAGTAAACCCCCATCTTACAGTGGTAGGTACAAAAATAAAGCAAAATATAGTAAAAGACATAAGTTGAAGTGTAAATTTAAGTTTCAAGAAAAGGTTTTCATGTGTGTGTTTCAACA
>NW_024005708.1:0-3878 GCF_014805625.2 Glossina fuscipes | reverse complement strand
TGTAAATTTAAGTTTCAAGAAAAGGTTTTCATGTGTGTGTTTCAACATCAGTTCTTAAAAAGAGTATATTTCTATAATCTCCATAAGTCTACAATTTGGCGAAAAAGATATTCAAAGATATTGAAAATTGAAGAGAAGGGCAATTTTACTGAGAGCGTTTCTTAAAACATAACATACCTTGATAAAATAAACTTGTTACTTTGTGTTGTGTTTGATGTTTGTCTTGTTTGTATAGAAATTTATGAAGGTATACGAAATATACAATCCGCAATTAACGTAAGTACAATTTAGGCAGAAAGTGAATATACGTATTGTACAATATATCGCAATTACTGTTACCTCTATGGCTGGTTAACAGCGCCGGCCACATCGGCAGAATTAAGAAACGAAATAGTGACAATGATATATTCATGTCTTATGGAAAATTTGTGCACATTTCGCTTTCATTTTCATTATAAGTCTTTCAGCTAAATGTTAAAAAATTTGACATTCTATAGATTTAAGTACACTTAAACAAGGTCGTATTTAGGTTACGTCAAATTTTTGAATACCAACCATCAGCTTTAATCATCCCTTTGATTAATAGACAAGATGTGCTTGAATAATCATTCGCCAAATTTATGCCTATATATTATAATATATATATGTCCTGCATAAAGTGTTCGTGTCGAAAATCATCTTATACCGCACACATCTGACTCTGTAAATGGGTCTGCCATGGATATTCAAATTTATTGTTCATGTTAATGATTCCCCTAGTCTGTGTTATAGGTTAGTTGAATTTTAGAAAGCGTAATGCATCCATTTTTCACCACCCGTAACGATTCGACGGCCTTATCGTTCACATTAAACAAGAAAAGTCGCGTTTTCTGGAAAATTTGTTTTTGGCACAGAATTCGAAAAAATTTTAAAAAAATTGTTACGAAAATCCCAAATTCAGTTAATTTCAGCTAAGTAATTTTCCCTAATAATAAATTCACTAAAGAAGTAAAAGCCAAATGCACATTCACAGGCGCGTTATGCAGCTGCAGGCCGATGAAAACGATTAGAGAAAAAGCAAGCTGGGATAAGAAATAAAACCATAAATTTAGGTATAGTAACATGCTTGCAAAAATGTATATAAATAGAATATTTGTGGAAGGGAGAGTTAGTCGGGCAAGAACATAGAAGTTGAGAGTACGGCCAAAATAAATTGTGAATAATCCTATATTTAAGGAATATAATTGTAAATAAATGAACCTACTATTAAGGAATATAATTGTAAATAAAAGAATTTTGAAGTGTATTTCTTTTGGCCAAAATGTCCACGACCCAGTGATACGAACTGTATCTTAGAAAAGCGAGTTTTATAACAATATTATATTCAGAGGGAAAAGCCACTATCTTACAGAACAAATTGCGGCCATCCTCAGAAACCAGCAAGAGCTTATGCAATATCCTAATACATATTTACATGTGAAACATCATACCGATTATAAATACGGCCCGCAGCAGTTGACTCCTTCCGGCAGGTTAAGAACAAACTGCTTGAACAACAATGATCGCAGCCGAAAGAGATGTTCGATATATTGGCCATTGTAATGGCAAAAGAGTGAAATGAAGTTCAATTTCAGTAGATCATAGTGAGAATATGTTCTAAAAAAATCTTTTTCCTTTAACTGCTTTTGCTACATGCGTATTGAATCCCCTTTCGAAATTTAGCTTCCCAAACGCTACAATTATGAATGTAAAGACAAAATAAAATAGGACAAATTTAAATGCTTATAGTATGAACTTGCTGTAATTATTTTAATTTATTACGTTGAAGACTTACTTTATGCAAAAATAATTGGTTATATTGGCGAGGATTTTCTTTTTTTGGTTTAATGCAATTTGTTGGAGGGTGGCCTATGACTTTTGAGGCTTATTTATATCTTTAGTAAATTACAAAGAGATCATTCACTTTGATAGTAAATTGCAGTTAAATATGATTAGGAATTGCATTGATGACAGAACTACAGCAATTGCAGAAAGCCTAAGATCTTGATGAATACTTTGTGATTGCAGCATAAACACCTGTCAGGATGCCAAGTCTATACGCAACGTATATATATGATAACATAGTAGTCGGTTTTTTTTGTCGTTTTATAATTTTTTTTTTATTTGTTAATATTCTTATAACTTTTTTCTGGTCAATATATATATTTTTCCTTTCATCGTCATTTTTTCCAGGCGGTAAAGTTGTACGAAGAAGTTGGCGGCGTTTAAAGGCGTTTAATTGAGGAAGAAAATCAAGATTCAATTATGTACGCACACGGACATACACATACATTAATAAATTATATATATATATATATGAATAAACGAATACACAATTAATATATACGTATATATTTATATATATATATATATATATACATATATATAATGATGACATAAAATATTGAAGAATAAATAAGTAATATAATAAGTAATATATAGTAATATATATATATATATATATATATATGTATATATATACATATGTGTGTGTGTGTGCGTGTGTCCATATATATATATATATATATATATAGATACATTGAAGGATAATTAAACAGCATTGAAAATGACATCGCCAAGTGCCGGTAAACGACGAATGGATAACGACGTTATAAAGCTAATAGAATCAAAGCATGAAGTAACCATCATAGGCGGCCTTAATGAATTTCATGTCAAGTTCTTTGGGCCTCGTGGGACGCCGTATCAGGGTGGCGTTTGGAAAGTTAGAGTCTATCTGCCAGACAACTATCCTTTCAAATCACCCAGTATAGGTTTTGTTAATAAAATCTACCATCCAAATATTGACGAGTCGTCGGGTACTGTTTGTCTCGACGTCATTAATCAAGCTTGGACGGCCCTCTACGATCTTTCGAATATATTTGAGTCTTTTTTGCCACAGCTGCTAACATATCCAAATCCTGTTGATCCGCTAAACCGTGACGCAGCCTCTTTGTATCTGCATGAGCCCGAGGAATATGACCGCAAGGTGGCCGAATATGTGCAACGCTATGCCACCGAAGAAGCTTTACGGGCTGCTCAGGTCGAACGCGAAAGCAGTGACAGTGAATCCAGCATGTCGGACTATAGTGAGGATGAAGCACGAGATATGGAGTTATAATATCGGTTTATAATTAAGTTAATGCTATGAGTTTGAAATAATCATAAAAATATAATAAGAGTTCAATTGAGAATAAAAAGAAAACAAAACGCAAAGAAACAACAACTAAACACATAATTCCCAGCCCAGATATAAGTCTCGCTAAATGCTATATAAAACTAGATAATTGTGAAGCTAATTAACAATGAAGTTATACAAAACTACTACAAAAGTCTAAGAAATGACAAGGACATCGACACATTAAAAGAGAAAATTCCCATTTACAAGTACTCCCTTCAAGCAAAACAATCATTATGACAAAAGTACGTCTATGAAACAGATAAAATTCCGTTGTCCATGGAAGTATAAGGTGCATTCAGTGGCGCATACAATGCTATAAAATTCTACCAAGTGGTCCATAGCAGTTTAAAATTGTGCGTAAAATAGTATTGTTCTCCATTATTTGTCCCTAATCTCATGTACGCATACACACAAAACTACTCTCATCACATTCTTTAGGAATTTGTTAAACTGCTCTTAATATTTTCCTAATTATTCATGAACGTCGTAATTTGTGTATGTGGACGTTTTTCCTTTGCTTCTATACGCAGGTTAAGAGTGCGTTTTGATCAAAATTTGCAATAATTTATAAATTCTTAAGTCTTGTTAAATAAACTTAAGCAGTTTTGCCGATTAAATGATTTCTGATTTATATACAGTTAAAGGAAGATTAAATTTAAATTAAATTTATATATATATATAT
>NW_024005707.1:0-7341 GCF_014805625.2 Glossina fuscipes | reverse complement strand
GATGCGATATCATTTATATAAAATGAAGGAATTTGTTAAATATATTGTAATGTATTTAACATAGTCACTTAATTTTAGCATACCTAATCTTAGCAAGCACATTTATTTTACCATAATTTATGTAACTAATAAAGAGTTATATTTTATGATTAACTTAGACTTACATATTTTATATATTAGTGAAAGTAAGAAGGAAATAAAATTTTCATTTGATAGACATATAAATAAATAAAAAAATTATTTTACGATCAACAACAAAAACGATAAAATTAAAAAAGGCAGACAATGGAGCGCTAGAGTTCCATGTGTTTATTTAATCTAAATTAAAGTTCTTTTGCAACACTTGAAAAAATGTACTGCATAAGTTCCCTACTCTGCCAAGCTTGTTGCATTTTAAGGGAAATCGTGTTAAATTAAAACCGGAGGATTGAAATATATGAATTAGATTAAATATATGCACTTGTTCGTGTTAAACCGGAATTTTTATGTAGAAAATACGGGTTTATTGTATGAAAGTGATAAATAGTATTGTATTTTAATCGTTACTTGAAAAGAAAAACTGTCGACTATAAAAACAATTAATTACAAAACGAAGAGCATACACCATTTTAGAAAAATTTAAGAAAAACGTTATGCGAATACGAAACTAAGTCAAATATTCTTTTCATAATGCATCTTAAACAAACATTAAAAGGAAAATGTTATTTATACTAAATAAAAAGGTTAGTAAAAAAAAACTGCGTATAAAGTTTACTGTTGATGCATACAAGCCGCATAATTCAAAGGTGTCCTGAATATTGCTACCACATGAAAAAGTAAAATGCATCAAGGCGTAGTCTGGCATTTAAAGCAAATTTAAAGTCTAATAAAAAGAAAATCGAAAATAATGTTTAGAGGTTCTTAGAATTATTGAAAAATTGTAAATGATAAAATGAAAAATTATAAGTAATAAAATAAATAAGAAAGTAATGGAAATATTCTTTTTACATAAAGAAATTAAGGGCGAAGCCAAACACGACTTAGCGAGAGTGGAAGATAGGTAATCAGGCTTGTCTACGGCGCAAAACAGCAAAAAAGGAGATACACTTGCAATGCGAAATTCATATATTGAAATTAGTTTTTCAATATCTAAAACCATCCTATGATCTAATAGGAACACAGCAGAGTTGCCAATAAAAACTGAGTTTGGGACTGGCAACTTTTGGAAAAATGACAATAAGAGAATAGCAGATGGTGGTTTCCAACAAAGAGAATTTTGGTATGTAAGAACAAGAAGGATGCAGTCTTTATGTTTTCACTGCTTTATAGGGGTAAATTAAAAAAAAAGAGTCCATAACCTTAAAGTTTACCAATAAAAATTAAGTAAACAATAAAGCCAATAAAATAAAAAGTAAACCACAAAATCACTAAAAATCAACAAATAAGGAAAAGTCATCTTGATATATCAGTTTTGGTTTCCACAGGCCTAATCCATTCATTTTCTTCAAGGCGCAATTGCCTAAGCAAACTTTCAAGTACTTGCGTCAAGTTGGCTTAACTTAGTTATATACTATCTTACCATTCGTTTTCCAAGAATCATTAAGTTCCGTCATTTTAGCAACAAAAGTGTTATCGTCCATAACATTTGGAAAAATAATTCAATTAAAAATTCACCTTTGCTTCAAATTCATCTTATAGCCCCGCTTTCGGATTTGCAAGTGTAAGTTTCAATTCCTTTCGTTATTATTAGGAAAATGTACTGGTGAAATGTTCAGTATGGCTCTTTTGCGCCATTAGGATATTGTAGATTTTCCTTTTCCCACTGCATTACCGGTTGTTCTCAATTTGAAAATTTCAACCCCTCACAACGCCATGAAGAGCAGATGCCACAGAGGGAGATGCTTATAGACTTATGAATGAAACCCTGCCTCCGTTTCCCCGCTGGTCAATTCAAAATACCAGAAATATCTCTTGTTCCGGTGCGGTTAAGCTGAGCCCGCTTTAATCAAATAATACAAAAAGATTTAAGAGCACTTCTTTGTACTAACAACTACTTCATTTATTAATTCGATGATCGAGTGAACTAGCGAATAAGCGAGCTCTTTAAAAATTATTTTATCACTCACTTCTATGGTCGTCTCACTCCTTTCGTCGCCTACGTGACACATAACAGCTGGTGTTGATTTGCAAAGTACAATGGAATGTATGTGAACATGTATATATATACAAAAGGAAACGGTTACGACTTTAAGCATGTACACACACGCAAGTAATATAAAACTTGCGAATTTTATGGGAAGTTTCCCAATATACGTTACTAGAGCAAAGCACGTGAAATATAATAAATTAATAAGCAAGAAATCTTCACGTCGTCTAGTTTGTGCCGCCAGGAACACCTTTCCAATAGTGTTAGTAAGCAATAAGACAGGATATATCCTCTATGCGCTGGGAACTTGAATAAGATTACTTTGAAGGATAATGACCTATTGCTTTTCTTAGATGATTACCTTGACAGGCCGACCACCACATCCATATTCGCTCCAGTAGATTTGAAGAGTGCTTTTATCATGTTGATGTTTCGATAAAATATACTTCCTATGTGAGGGCAAAAGAACAATACCCCTCAACATTTTCAGTGATCTGATTCGAGACGGAAAATGCCCATTAGTGTGAATGATGTGATTGTAACCACTGTGGTTTTAAAGTCCACTTGGAAATATTTTGGAGAAAGTAATTAATTAATTAAATAATTCATTCAATTGGAGGTTAAATTCGTTAAGTGCAAGTTTGTGGAGTCAGAGGTAAGATATTTGGGTTATAGGATGGCTTCTAATAATATGTGTCCGTGTGAGAGTAATATAAAATCGGTTATAAATGCTACCGTATTAGGAAACGTGGACAATGTTCAGAGTATTCTTGACATATGCTCACACTTTAGAAGGTTTATTAAGGATTTTGTATTAGTGTTTTAACCTCTTTGCAAATTTATTAAGAAAAATTTGAATTTTGATTTAGCTAACGAAGACGGAAAGTACTTCAAATTGCTGAAAAAGAAGTTGACTGGGGCACCAATTTTCCTGTATATGATCCACGGAATGAGTTTTGCTTGCATTGTGATTCGAGTAGTAATCTATTTATTACTACCTTGCTCCAGAAAAAGAATGATTTAAAATAAATTCTATATTTTTTTTGCAGACCGGACCAGTGATTCTGGGTCCAAATGATCTGCAGACTTTGGCTTTTTTATGTTTTCCGGAGATTTCAAACCTGTTTGGAAGGATTGAATTACCAAATAGTAGTGGATTGAAACTCATAAACCTTAATCTTGGATAAGAAGGACATTCCATAACAGTCAGATGGGCCTTAGGGATGTAGAACTTTCTTTTTACAATTTATCTGTTTGTCGACATAGGGATGGGCCTATTAGCAAGGAAAGTGCGAAATTATGAATGAGTAAAGTGAATTTTATGAAATGACAAATGGTTTTGATATAGAAAATGTGGTGGCAAGATAGTAATTTACTTACCAGAGAGATGCTTACTGTTGTATTATAATTTTTATAGTCGAGAGTCGCTGATAGCTTCAGAAAGAGGCTGAGCCTTTACTTCTATAGATTTTTGAGATTCTCTTACTGATAAAAATATCAGATATATTATGATTTCTACCAGATCTTTCTAGAGTGACGATCAAGCAGAACCGATTAAATGTGGTTTAGTACTGGGGATAGGAAAGTTGATGAGTGCTTGCTGTAATTACAATGTTGGTAAAATTCCCCTGAATATGGAGGAAAGTCATTCATAAAAGCGCCATATCAAGCGAGTTTCTTTTCGGTATTGGACATAAGACAAGTTGATTTTAAAAGATGACCTGTGGATTCTAAACTGAGTGAAGATCGAAAGGAATGATCGGGAGCACCGAGCTGAAGAATTTAGGGAAATGTCAATATTATTATATGCAGCTTTCTTCACGAAATGTGACTAGCTCGCCGAAATTGGGAGGTCCATAAGAGAAATTTGCTCTACAGAATTTTTATAATTTTTATGTGTTGTAAGTGAAAGTGCAATGTAATAAGTAAACTTACTTCGCCAGCCAGTATCATTCAAAGCAAATTAGTTAGAAAACATTTTAATAATGAAAATAAACAACATAAATAATAAATTACAAAACAAAACATATAATTATGTTCAATAATATGAGTTATAAATTAATACCAATTGAGTTAACTTATTTAATTAACAATAACATTTAACTCACCCATTTAAAAACTCGTCGAATGTGCATTCGCGTTTTTAATTAAGTAAGAATTTTTATAATTTTTTTAAATAAAAACAAACAGTTAAATAACTTTGTTCAAGATGTATAGGTAAATAAATATCACCGCTGCTTTGTTGAGATTTTAAACTCTCACCATGGCTTTCGGAACTACGATGCCTCTGCAAACGTGTAATTATCAAAGCAGTAGTAAGGGCTGCTGAACTTGATGTAGACGGTTTTTATAAAGATAACACGGGAAAAAGATGGCGAAAAAAAAGTTGAACATATACAAAACCATTTGGCTTTGACTTTGATATTTATACGGCTTACGTCGGTTATAGCAAGGATTTTGGTCAGGAAAAATGTTTGAACAATACTCGAAACAATTGTAACACTCAGTACTTCTTTACTTATGAATTCTTTAAATGCATTCATTGTTCAACGATTAATTTCATTCGCTGAGGTTTAAATAATCCTGTAAAACGTAAGAGTCAATTTTATTCTTTTCATAAATGAAATAAGGAACTCTTCCAAGTTTTTCTATATTGCTTTTCTTTCTTCTTTTAAAATTCCAAATTTACTAATGACTACAAACTCAAATCAGAACTGCCCAATATTTTATTTTTTCTTTCTCAAAAAAAAAAAAAAAAAATCGCCTGTTCACTTTCCTACTAATAAACAATTGACAATGGGGAGTCGTATGGGTAAAGTGTACAATGTTCATGATTATGTGATAAAGAATTTTGTGACTGAACCTGGAATTTGGAAGGAGATTGATGTAAGCTATAAGACCACATAAAGATTGTGTCAATCACCTAAGTCAGATTCAGTATGAATACGCCAGAGAGTAATCTTGGTGGATCGCTTCAGCTGCGATTAAAAGTAAAATCGGGACGGTTGTAAAACCAGGCAGGCAAACCTGTATAGCACGACACCAAGCACAAGTAAGTAGTTACAGGTAAATAACCAGATAGAGGAAGTTTTTGTTTAAAACATGTCTCTGTAAAGAAAATATTGGTTCAAGAAAATGACAATATTGGATCGCATTGATTGACAAGCGGTTGCCTTTTTTTTCCACGATTTCCTTGCGAAAAGTTGAGCGAAATTATGTTCGCAGATCTTTTTTGCCATTAATCTTACACCATTAACAGAGTTTTGCGGAGAGCGAAACGAATGATAGTCGGGCGGCTCAAAGTCCGAGGTAGTACTACATGTATCAAAACTTCGTTTGTAAAAAATAATCCTAACTACACTTCTTACAGTAAATTACACTTGATAATAAATAAGTGTATAGGATATGTGTTTAACAGGAAGAAACATAGTCATATATATCACGTAATTAGCCAGTATTAAATTAGGTATTTATATGTAGGAGATCTTACCTTTATTCATAAGGTTTGTTTATGACGGTGTTTAATTTGTTAGTAATAGTGTTTAATTTGTTAGTATAAAGTGATACAATAGTCTACTTGATATGGTAAAATCGGTTGTAACCATTTCCTGTTTTAAACGGAGAATAACGGCGTGTTTTGGTCCCAACCAATCATATGTGAGTTTATTACCATTCGCTACGGCAATTTTATTAGTTTGGCCGTCAATGTATGCAATAAAGTATCTCATGAAAAATTTGTGTACTATAAAGAAAACAATGATATGTTTTTAGATTAGGCTAAAGAGTGGTGAGAAGAAAGAGAGCTTGCAATTGACGAGTAAAGAGGGCTTGTGGACGTGCAGGTTACCGATTAACTAGTCTGGACTTTGGTGACGACACTTGTACAGAAAAAAACGATTTTATTATTGATTGTGTTGATGAAGCAGGCACATCGAAAATGTCTGTAATAAAGCAAGCAGAACAGCAGACATAGAGGTACTTTTCGGAATAATTCCATTTATGCAGATATCTTAAAATAAGTAGGCTGTGAAAACTGTTTGACTTTTATGACCAAGCCAGACTTTTTAAACGGTCTGTCCGAAGATTTCATAAAACACAGAAATTATATAGCAGAAATGCCATTCTTAAAAAAGCCCAAAGATGAAGTTTTTGAAAGGTACCGGTGCCAACATAAAATGTACGCAGGAGAGTATTATGAAAATTAACATAAATTAGATATTTTTAGATATTATTACGGAAAAAAAGAAAGATTAGTTTACTACAGGTGATGGCTAAGCCGAGCAGTTAGTGGTTTAAGAGTTTTATTATGCAAAAATTCAAAATCCTAGACCCGACAGCAAACCGACTTAGACAATACTAATTGGAAAAACAAAAAGAGTTCAAATTGCATAAGTTAGGATCAATGACGACTTTTAAATGTTTTACTTATTTAATTTAATTGTTATAATTATATTATAATTATTTCTTGGATACCATATTATATTTACATTAAAAAATTGTGAGGCAAAATTCTAGAATATAGATAATATGATAATTATATAATATAAATAGACGCCGTGCAAAATTCCTCTTGTGTGATAAAATCGAAATTGGATATTTGATGTCAAATATAATCGTAACCAAATAAAATTAATAAATACATAAATAACGCAAGGAAGAAAGTTATATTCGGCGGGAACCGAATCTTGCATATCCACTACTATGATTTTCGCATTCTTCCCTCAATATTGCTGGTATTATTAAGAAGAAAGTAATCGCGATGTCTGCACTACTCATATCAGAATTAACCCCACTTTTTGGCAGATAGAATATATCTTCATTTGACGAATGTACAAAAAGTTTTAAACATTCTGTCTTGTTTGCTTTATGATAAGTAAGCATAAACCTCAAAAAACTGAAAAACTTGAATTTAATCAATTGTAACTTTGTTTGGGCATGGCGGATGTTTTCCATTTTTGCACGTAAGCGGTAGTGCTTCATAAAGTAAGTCCACAAATTTTTGTTAAAAAAAAAACGGAGTTGCGTTCAGTTTATGCTCCACTGCGGGCTTCTACTTTGAAAAATTTGACGTATTTTCAATACCAATCTGCCTGCAAGAACTTCCAATCTTTCTGCTAAATTTGAAGTCGATATCTTAATTTTTGCGACCAGGAGAGTGCCAACGACAAACAAGACACATATAAATAGATGCACAGACAGGCGGACGCCAGACATGG
>NW_024005706.1:0-2024 GCF_014805625.2 Glossina fuscipes | reverse complement strand
CGTCGTCTGCTCGGTGGGTATTGGGTGTTGATGTCGTCTATGTAAATGAGGGGGATGCTATTGTGATGCCATTGGTGAGACCGTCGTCTGCTCGGTGGGTATTGGTTGTTGATGTCGTCTATGTAAATGTGGGGAATGCTGTTGTGATGTTGGTTGATATTCACGTGCTGCTCAGTGTGCATTGTTGTTAGTGTCGTGTATGTAAATGTGGGGGTGCTCATCGCCTTCTAATGCGGGGAGGGTCGTCCCGTTTGGCAGCCCACTCCCCTCGATGGTTGACATATAGTACCTCATTAATTAGCACAGTCTGCCGGTCCGGTGCCCGTTTACGTTGGTGTTCCGCGTACATCCTGGTAATAAATCCGCATGCATTAATTCGGATTACTGACGGCAGGTCCGCCATTCGGCGGCCAGGTGGTATATCGATCAGGTCGGCGTTGGAATAGTAGGGGAAGATCGGCTGTGTCGTGGCAGGGTTGTGGCACACATGTACCCCGCGTGGTAATGCGCGTGGTATCCCAGGATCTCGGTCGCGGCGAGCGCCGCGCATGGTGGGTGGAAGCTAGGGCAGTTCTATAACCTTCCACTCCTGGCGGTGGTTAAGGATAAGCCGGTACCGTCGTTTCCCCTCGAAGAAGACTTCCATGAGGCGGCGCGGCTGCCGGCGTAATTCCTCTTGCATGGCGCCTTGCAGCGAGGCGGTGGCTTGCTGTATATATCTCGATGAAAAGTAGTTCGGGGGATGGTATGGCTAATCCAAAGGCAAGAGTGGTCTGAGAGGTCAGCCACGCAAAGTATGCCTAAGACTTTGTAACTAATGCTGGGAGCCACGGGGGTCAGGAGCCCGCTCACCAAGCCATGTATGCCTACGGTTAAATGATGGCATTAAAATTAAAAGTTGTAAAAAAATTTAAAATTATCTCACGTATGTATGTAAGACATGTTATGAAATATAAGATGCATTGGATTTACTCGATAAAGGGCCGAACTATTTCATTAATATATAATATAAAATTAAAGGTGTTTTGTTCTTTTGCCTTGAATATGTACATCTAAGGGGTTAGAGTGTTATATCCTTAAAATAATATGAGTTAATTAGATGTATAAATGAAAGAAAAGGGACTTGACGGCAGGCTTTTCTACCCTTTTTGCCTATATTTTTACACTTTAAATTATATTCACGGATGCCTAGCGGCAATGGTGTTTAATTGATTAACGGCGGTTGTTGAAACCTTATGGTGGAAGCAAGCGCATTTTTCCCCTTTTTGAACGCATATAGCTGATCAATTTGTGAGCCCTGACTGCTTGGATGCGGCCCTTCGGGGAGTACTCGTGGTGGTTGTGGTTGCCAGTTCCAAGCCAAAGTGGAACAATCGAGTGCAGCTAGGCCTCACTACTGACCAGAGTGAGGTTTATTGATCCATACGCAATAAACCGTTCTGGACTCTGGTGCTGTTTATGCCCCTACTTTGTGGGGATTGTCTAACTCGCCAGGCGGCGTATAATACGCTTAAAGTGGCTTGGGCCACCGTGTGGTTAAGCCTTCATGGCAGGAATCCACGTTAAACCCATGCTACGAATCTGTTGTTTTAACCGTGATCGTTGTGGCGTTGAATTTATCGTAGTTGTTGTTTGGCTCGTTGCAGTTGCTGCGACGTTGTTGATGATGTTGTTTGTAGATGCGGGTGTTGTAATTATAGTTGTGTGGGCCTCTAGGCTGGATTTGTTGCGGCTGTGGTGTCTGTAGCCGTTTTGTGATTATGGCGATAGCCATCTGTTGCCATTGTTGTGGAAATGCTTGGCATCACCGCTAATTGTCTTGCGGTTATGGCAGTTGTTGTGGTTGCAGTTGATGTAATTGTCGATGCCGTTGCTGTGCTTCGGTTGGGGTAATCGTTGTGCTGCTCGGTTGCCGTTTGTTGAAAATGTTGTCCGTGTGAATGCGGGCGTTGTCCTTGTGATACCATTGGTGTGGTCGTCGTCTGCTCGGTGGGTATTGGGTGTTGATGTCGTCTATGTAAATG
>NW_024005705.1:0-6755 GCF_014805625.2 Glossina fuscipes | reverse complement strand
ATTAGCAGTGCTTTTGTCGCACTTGATTTAGAATTCGCAGCACAAATGCAACCCTATATCGTATAGTTTATAAGGCTCAATTTTTTTGCAACTTTTGACGATACAGGCGTTCCCAATTTACTTTCGATTGCTCGCATATCATCGCGTTTCACCGTCACGGCGCGTTCTCAATATCTTCGCGTAAAAAGCTTCGCTTTAGGCGTTATGAACGTTTTACGAACGATAGATACAATAAAATTTGACGAAAGGGCGAATAACTTTTACACTTGAAATAAACTGCCGTTGTTTTGTTTTTCTGCCTTTTTTTTAATTTAAGCAAAAGCAAATTAAAAAAAAAAAAAAAAAGATGACACTGAAGTCACAGTTCATGCCGCTTCGGCGTTTGATAAGCTAGTATGCATATCTCTATCGAAACATATCGTTCGATTTCGTCCCTACTCATCAAATGTGTTGGTTTACAAGTCTATCTATATTGAAACCATTATTTATATATACCGATAGCACCTTCATCATCATTATTACTTTTTTTTTGCATTTTATGCTAAGCATTCCGTTTTTGGAAGCGAGTGCAGTGTAAGCCTTTAAAAATTGTACCAAAATACCTAATTTCGAACACGAATGAATAACGGAAACTCTAGTTTTTTGTTTTCTTTTTCTTTTACTTCACTCTGTAAGACCTAAGTGAATTTGTTGTTGCTTTAATTGTAAAGTAAACGTGCAATTTGAATTTTCTTACGAAGCTTTCTTAAAATTGCATCCAAATGGGAGGCTCGTATAAAAAGAAACAACGAGCCGAAAAAGCCAAAGTTAAATTGAAAGGCGCTAAATTGCCTAAGGGTTTAAATGTTACAAAGACTGAGTTTAAAATACGTAAAATAACTATCAAGGAACAATTAAAAGATTTAAAATATGTTGACGGTCAAAGGCAAATCAATATAAAGGAAACCTTAAATCGCCTCAAACATCACGGATCAAATTTTCGCTTAGAATCGCTGCGTAAATTAAGAGAAGCAATTGTCAACAATAGCTTAGACATCTTGGGTTGTCTAAACGAAATAATCCAGAGTGTGGTTTCCATGTGCTTGGATGCGGAACGCGATATTAGAAGAGAATCTTTTAAAACATTGAGCATTCTGTTAGAATCACTGAAAGAAGTCTCAATTGGGCCATTTTTTCATATAATTTCTTCGTACCTGCGCTGTGCTATGACCCATATACAACCTTATATACAAGAGGATTCATTGTTAATGTTGGATGTTTTGCTGGATCATGTGCCATCATTGGTTGCTAAACATAGCCATAAGATTTTTCAAAATTTTCTGGAGATGATATCACGGGTAAGAGCGGATGGTGGTAAAGCCGGTCGAATGCTAACAGTCAATATAGGAAAAAGGCAAACGAATGTTAAGTGGCGTTCCAAAGTGTTGTTGCGTTTGCAACAAATGCTAAGCAATTTAGTAAGCCAAAGGAAAGAAGAAAAAGATAGTCGCGGTCCTTTTACAATAAGCGGAGGAAAGCAAAAGAATCCATTAATATTTAATGCAAACGTACCACAGTACTACGGAGTGAAACGGTCATCTCAGAATGATCTTCCATGCGATCTATCAAACATATTTCAAAGAACGATAGGTGAAAACGCCATGCCTGGCAATCTATTGATACACGAGGAATGTAATCAACTGAAATCATATGTGGATCATTTAATGCCTTTGTTGTTGGAATCATGGTTAGAAGTGCGACCGCAACACACTTCAGGAGAAGGAACAGAACGTTCAATAAATTCGGATGCCGCTCAAGCTTTAAAAATCGTTTCAGAAATTATAGCAGATCTGTGGTTCCTAATTGATATTCATGAAGAACAAACTAATAATCACGCATTGAGTTTATGGTTTCAGGATCAGTACAAAGAAATATTTGCTTTAAATTTTGTGCAAACTGGCTTTCCCTACGAATTAATGGACGGGGACAAAGAGGGTAAATGTATTATTTCAATATGAAAATGAGAATTCTTACAGATCTAATCAAACCTTTCTAAAATTTTCAGTGAACGGCCCAGAAAATTCAGTAAACAAAAAGAGATCGCGAAAATCGAATCTTTCCCCGTTAACATCGTACTGTTACAATCAAAATATTTGCGTCAGTTATATAATGTGTCGTTTTTTTGCTGGGAATCTGCAAATACAAGCAGAAAAGTTTTCATGCATTTTAAAATATTTAAAAGGTGTCATCGACTCAATGGATCCGAAACGGGAGCATGATTATTTATCTATCCTTTTAAAAGCTTTAAGGAGTTTACTCTTCATGAATGGCTTGCAAATGCTTCAGACTCATCGTAAGGGCACTCTTCTTCTGCTGAAAAGCTCCGTTCAATCTTTTCTGAGTCATAAGTTTGGCGATTCAATTTCCTCATCTACACTTCTACTATTGTTGTGCGAAATTATCCAAGATTCTTGCCTTTATAAGGCTTATAACTGCCAGGAATTGAAAGAATTTCTGGAATTTTTACCTCATTTACTTTTAAAATCATCGATTAGCGAATCGATATTATTATCTATGATCCAATTGGGTAAGCAACAGAACGAAGTCTTCTTAAGCACCTTACGACAACTTTTCAGCGATGTGGTGAGAAATTTGGAAAGAATAAAAGTGAACGGGGCCTTAGATGTGGTTGAGGGTAAAAAGCATATCATTAACTTGTTCTATTGGCAGAATCCTCAAAGTGTAAGGGAAGAGGATTTAAGAGAAATAACGAGTAATCTGAATGAGTGTATAACCGATGAAAGACTAAATGATTATTGCCACTATGTACTGACATTGAACTTTAATAGAAGTATATAAACAAAAGTAAAATAGTTTTTTTTTATTTTTTCATTTTCTTCGGCTTGAAACGATCCAGAACACTAGTAGGTGTTTCCAAAGGTAAAAAGTCTTCACCGACCTCCTCTTGCTTATGCGTTGCAATTATGGATTTTTTGGTTTGCCGGATGTTTGCAATGAATTCCTGTAAAAATGTTTGATTTAGAAATTATTCGAAAGTCGGGTCTTTTGCATGTGCGCGTTTTACCTTTCTCTTTATGTCCTTAACAATTTGTTTATTACGGGCCGCTTTAACACTTCCGCCACGACCCCTCATTTTACGCCGTGGGTTTATTGTCACCTGGGGTGGTTTAAGAAAGAATAGAGCTTTTTTCGCGTCCACTTTCTCTTGAAGTGAGGGTACGTCAACAGTGGTAATATCATTAGGATCCAAAGTGATCAGCTCTGCTGGTATTTTTTCGAGTAGGGCATGTACTTCACGTTCACGTCTTTGCTTCTTTGTTTCATAAGGATTATCTTCTAACGCGTCATAGTTAGGTTCACCTGAACCTGGTACTAATAGCGACTGAAAACCATTGGCTGTTGCAATACCCAAAATGTCTTCATAAGGACAAAAACGCCCGCTCCGAATCGATCGATATAAGAGGCGCATCTATCTGAAGTCCTCCTAGGTGTTGTATACATTCGCACAAACTTACGTTTGCACCACAAGTGGTATAGGGTATAAAAATAGAAAAACTCTAGAGATATAAGTCCACATACAATTCTATTAATTTACCCCTCAATGTGTTATCCGAGCGAAATGAAAAAATATTTTACACATCATCGGACAACGTTTAGTTTGGAATGTTCGAAAGGAAAACACTTTTTAATTATGGTATCTAACCATTATTTTTGATTATTTATATGTGGTCTGAAGCTCATTTCTATTTCCACTTGCGTCTTGAAAACTCAAAGCTACATGTTCGCTGTCACGATTAAAAATGAAAAATTCGATCTCCCATTCTCGCTTTTCAAACTGCTCCATATCCGCATGAGTAGTCGAGTAGGAAAGAGCCGTGAGCATTAACTGACTAACTGCCTTAGTGTTTATTTTTGTCTATCCACGAATCTTAATCGTCAGTAAATGTCTTTTTCAAATGAAAAAAGATCAAAATACGCGCAAGCGTATAATAATAGCAGCAAGATTAACCGGACAAGGTGACATGACTAAATAGACTTAAAATTTACCATCGATGAATCAAACTTCTTTGTCATCCCAGGCTTTCGTGGGATTTTTTTTTTTTGATTTCATGAGTCGTTCAATACTGACCGTCGTCGCCTGCATGTTCTGTTATTCTGATCAACTTTGGTACTCACTAGTAAGAATCAGATAGAGCGTAAAATGGGTCTGGACATGAAAATATTCGCAATCAAGTTTTGGATATAACTTCTGACATACAGTTTCGTTTACCAAGTTATTTTCGTGCAGGCGACATTCATATAGACTTGCATGCCATCGTTGATGTTCAGATAATAAGAAAACAAGGTTTATTCAAATACGGAGTTCACGATTACGTCAAACTTGCCCCGAAAAAAAATAATGCAAATTTCAATGGAAACTTTTTTCAATTATAAGCGAAATTTTCAACTTTCAGCTAATTCTTGATATACGATTTGTTAAGATACAAGATCAAAGACCCTAATCAAGTACATGTATTTTTCAAGCGGAGGAAAATTAACAATTGCAAAAATCAAGAAAAAGGATAAAATGTCTAAAAACTTGATATATAAATATTCGCCTTAAGATAATAAATATAAGTTTAGTTTCCTTATTTTCAAAAGCATTTATATAAAGAAGAAGTAATTAAAAATTATTTATGCAGACATATTAAAAAAAATTGGTTTTTATACTTTACACTGCAAATTAAATATAGAAAAAGAGATTTTTTTTTTTTTTTCTTGGAAAAAGTGCAAGAAGTTTTATCAGTGAGAAAATTTTTACAAATTTTTTCTTCAAAGAAATTCTTAAGAATAAAAATATTGTGTTAATTTGTAATAGGAGCAGTTTTATTGTAATGACGAGTGACCATAGTTTGTTGGCTTCTGTGACAAATATAATACAATAATAGTGGACAGAGCGCTAACAAGAAATATCACATCAAACCAACGGTGATAGAAATTAAAGTGTAAATTACCTAACACTTGTGTGATGATAACACGATACTCGGCAGGCATATTCATACGCATCAATAACACCGAAGAGCAGAAATACATGCCCATAATTTGTGCAAGAATTAAAACTATAATGTTTGACGATTTACTAGAAGAAATGCGATAAAAGAACTGAAAAAATGCGACCATAGAAAAAAAAGATTAATATTTCTGAAAAGATTAATATTATGAGATTTGTCTACCTTGGTTAAGGTTAGCAACAATCCCCTTATAGAAGTTACGACAATACAGCCTACCAAGAGAAACGATATATGTTGATTCCAGAATGCTAAATCTATATCGAAACCGCACCAATGCACGGCAATTTCAAAACCTCGAGTAACGGGATCTTTCTTGCCCACCCGATCGAATATAATATTTGCTGTACACTATCGGATAGGATTGCGCACATATATATATATATGTACGTATTATATTACTTTTTTTAACTACACAAATATGATATACTTACTATCAGTATTTTCCACAAGCAGTAAACACTGAAAAAGTGTCCTATAACGTTAAAATATCGACCCTGTAAAGTTTTTGACCATTTCTGACGTTCTTGCATATTTTTCAGATAATTAACTTCCAAAAATATATGGCGTAACAACTCCTCCAAACCGTCAATTTCCATCCTTAGTTGACTAATATCTGCAATTTATAAAGATACAGGGCTTTTGTCTTGCTTCCTTATAAGCTAAACTTACTTACTTTCACCTCCTACATCTACCCGATTTACCGCGGAACTCAATATGTTCCATAATCCTGTCTTGGTTTGATGGGTTTTGTTTCGTCTATGTTTTTCCAAAGCCATACGTTTCTTTTTATTGGTAAGCATATCTACCGTTAGTAGCAAACGTCTTTCCAAAGTTATTATATCAATTTGAGAGACTGGCCTGTAAATTTCTACATTAGTATTAACGAACGTCTAAACTTATGCCCTTTATAGGCTTACCTTATAAAATATGTCATACTTTGATAAGGGCAATTGACAGCTCCAAAACCTGATAATACGGCCATTACGGTAACACCAATAACTCCAATACGTGAGACGCCCTGCTCTATAGTGAATATACCATGTGAAACGCTAAGCAAAGGAAATGGATCGCCTATTCGCCATAGACCATAAAGAAAAGCAAGCCAACAACTCATAGTTATGATCCGTACCCATTTTTCGGATACTGTATGAAAAGAAAAGGATATGAAAAAAGTACAATTTTCTGAAACTAAGGACCACTTACCGAAGGTTATACTATGAACAATTGAATAAAATATATACAATGGAATAACTGCAATCACCATTAACAGGAGAAGTGTTAACCCTAAACGCCAATGAAAGTAACGTGAACTGCTTTCCAAAACACCGAGAATTTCGAAAATGATTAGTTCAAACATGGTTATGGATAAAGCAAATGTCACAGAGAATATAAGTTGCACAGATATGTGGCGAATTTCATAATTTTTAAATAATTGCTTAACAAAAAACCACCATCCACCAGCAAAGAAGAGAAGCTAAACAATACACAATAATTAGACCGGCTTTCATTTATACTGAAAAACTCACCTGGGACACGAATACAATGATGCAGTCTTCAAAAAATTCCATATTTTTAATAGACATTTTCGTTTTTTACGTTTCTGTACACACGCGATAATTAATAAATTAAAAGTGGCTTGATAATTTCATTTTTTAATATTAGCAGTGCTTTTGTCGCACTTGATTTAGAATTCGCAGCACAAAT
>NW_024005704.1:0-2213 GCF_014805625.2 Glossina fuscipes | reverse complement strand
TAAATATTTTTTAAATTTAAACACTCAAGTTTTTGGAATTAACCAGCAGTTAATCAACAGGATAAGGTAATTGTTCTCATAATAGTAAATGTAAATAGAGAAAACTGTGTTTTACCTTAGCTAATGTCGTTATGTAATTGGTCTATAAGAGCAGTAAAATAGCAGCTCAATCTGTGTTCAAATTTATTTCTTTAATACCCAATTCTACCTCCTTTCTATATATTATGGCCGCTTTAATAGGCCAATGTACATGAAATATCGACCCGATCCCTGAAGCCTTCCCTTCCTTAAATTCATTTTATTTAAGCGCTTTAATAGAATCATTTAATTGTCCAGTTAACATAATGGGTTCACAAACTGAATGCCTAGTGAAGATAAATTTTTAGGTAAGAATTGGACGCTGTAAAGACTTGCCAATGAACTGCTTTTGTATGTAAATAGTTTTTAAATTTAAACACTCAAGTTTTTGGAATTAACCAGTAGTTAATCATAAGCATAAGGTAATTGTTCTCATATTCGTAAATACAAATAGAGAAAATTGTGTTTTTCCTTTGCTAATGGTGTTAAGTAATTGCTCTATAACAACAATAACGTAGCAACCCAATCAGTGTTCGAATTTATTCCTTCAGCTCTCAATCGGTTTCCTGTATATTGTGGCCGCTTTAGTAGGCCAATGTACACGAAATATCGACCCCATTCCTGAAACTTTCCTCTCCTTAAATTCATTTTATTTACACGCTTTAATTGAATGATTCAATTGTTAAGTTAATTTAATGTGTCGTCAACCTGAATGCCTAGTGAAGATAAATTTTTAGGTAAAATTTGGACGCTGTAAAGACTTGCCAATGAACTGCTTTAGAATGTAAATATTTTTTAAATTTAAACACTCAAGTTTTTGGAATTATCCAGCTGTTAGTCATTAGCATCAGGTAATTTTTCCCATATTCGTAAATACAAATAGAGAAAATTGTAATTTTCCTTTGCTAATGGTGTTATGTAATTGCTCTATAACAACAATAACGTAGCAACCCAATCAGTGTTTGAATTTTTTCCTTCAGCTCCCAATCCGTTTCATGTATATTGTGGCCACTTTAGTGGGCCAATGTACACGAAATATCGTCCCGATTCCTGAAACCTTGCTTCCCTTAAATTCATTTTATTTAAACGCTTTAATGGAATCATTTAATTGTTAAGTTTACAAAATGTGTCATCAAACTTAATGCCTAGTGAAGATAAGATTTTTAGGTAAAATTTGGACGCTGTAAAGACTTGCCAATGAACTACTTTTGAATGTACATATTTTTTAAATTTAAACACTCAAGTTTTTGGAATTAACCCGCAGTTAATCCTCAGCATCAGCTAATTGTTCCCATAATAGTAAATACAAATAGAGAAAATTGTGTTTTTCCTTTGCTAATGTCGTTATGTAATTGGTCTATAATAACAATAGTATAACAGCGCAATCTCTTGTCTAATTTATCCCTTTAGTTCCGAATCCGTTTCCTGTATATTGTGGCTGCTTTAGTAGGCCCATGTACACGAAATATCGTCCCGATTCCTGAAACCTTGCTTCCCTTAAATTCATTTTATTTAAACGCTTTAATGGAATCATTTAATTGTTAAGTTTACAAAATGTGTCATCAAACTTAATGCCTAGTGAAGATAAATTTTTTAGGTAAAATTTGGACGCTGTAAAGACTTGCCAATGAACTACTTTTGAATGTACATATTTTTTAAATTTAAACACTCAAGTTTTTGGAATTTACCCGCAGTTAATCCTCAGCATCAGCTAATTGTTCCCATAATAGTAAATACAACTAGAGAAAATTGTGTTTTTCCTTTACTAATGGTGTTATGTAATTGCTCTTTAACAACAATAACGTATCAACCCAATCAGTGTTCGAATTTATTCCTTCAGCTCTCAATCGGTTTCCTGTATATTGTGGCCGCTTTAGTAGACCAATGTACACGAAATATCGACCCCATTCCTGAAACTTTCCTCTCCTTAAATTCATTTTATTTACACGCTTTAATGGAATGATTCAATTGTTAAGTTTACATAATGTGTCATCAAACTGAATGCCTAGTGCAGATAAATTTTTTAGGTAGGAATTGGACGCTGTAAAGACTTGCCAATGAACTGCTTTTGAATATAAATATTTTTTAAATTTAAACACTCAAGTTTTTGGAATTAACCAGCAGTTAATCAACAG
>NW_024005703.1:0-8527 GCF_014805625.2 Glossina fuscipes | reverse complement strand
CTACTCTTCTTAATGCATTGTTCAAAGGTGCGATGAATATTCCCAGAAAGCTCTTATTGATTTTCGTTAACAAAATTTTCGGGGTCCTAATGAACGATCGGTTTGTTTTTTTTGAATAGGCTTTATTTTGTCTTCTTTGCTAGTTTGCAAGTGGGAAGTGCGTCCTACAGAATTGTGCAGTATATTACTCCCCTACTCAGTTTTCATCGAAATATAGTCAAATTTAAAACTCGAGTGCGGCCAAATTCTATGTATAGGCGAAATATGTACATAGCTGTATATACCAAAACCTGTCGTACTAAAATCAGCAGAAAGAAATAACTTTAAGTTCATTCTTAATAGATTCAAATTTTTGTGTTGATGACGGCATCAATGTATCAAATGTAGACAGAAATTGTAAACCGTTTTAATCTGATCTTTTAGTTGTGTTCCCTGATTCTTCCTTACGTGTTGTGAAAATGTTTTTTTGAAAATTTCGCAAATACCTTACGAAGCGTATTTTAATTCTTGACCAAACAAATACAGCCGGGGAGCTTGTAATACAAATGAAGACTTTAGCAAGACTTTACAACATCCGATATTGTATTGTGAGTTTATATGAAAGATTATATAAATTTGTTAGAAGCTAATCTTTTTCATATTTTTAGTAATTTCACAAAATTAGACTGAAAAACTATTCCGCACGTGGCGACAAGTGGACTCCAGAAAATTGAACGAGACACTTCCTAATAACAATTAATCTCCGTAGTTTCAGATACGACGAATGACAATTTCTTCCGCCGCTACAATTGCTAGATGAATTCAATTGTAATGAAAAATGGTCGAATCGAACGAAATACTGAATATGAAAATTGATAAAACATGTAAACGATAGCGACATACCATCCCATGCCTATCAAATGAAGTAAAAGAGATGGAGAATACCAAAACTCCTATTATCCTAACACCAACACCAGCAAATGCTTTTGACATAGTTGTCATTGACACCATCGGCCCATTACCAAAGACGGAAAAAGGCAATGAATACGCGATAACACTAATCTGTGACTTTACACAAATATCTCGTAACAATCTCGGTCAAGGACAAAAGCGCTAAAAACGTGGCAAAGGTAATCTTCGAAAATTTCATACTAAACTACGGACCCATGAAAACACTCGTAACGGATCAAGGAACTGAATACACAAATCGAACGATCTATGTGAATTCCTCAAAAATAACAAACAAAATAACATCAACAGACCATCATCATCAGACACTTGGCACGGTGGAACGCAACCACCGAACATTAAATGAATACATCCATTCATATGTATCGCGTGAATTGAATGATTGGGATATTTGGATAAAATATTTCCAGTATTGTTTCCACACAACACCTTTCACAACACATAAATACTGTCCCTACGAACTAGTGTTTACAAGGCCACAACAAAACAACTAACAAATCACAACAAAAACATTGAGCCTTTATACTCTCTAGGCGATTACGCTAAAGAGACTAAATATAAATTAGATATAGCGTACGCGCCCGCTAGGATACTGTTAGATAAGAAAAAAGAGAAACAAAAAATAAATTACGACAAAAAAACTCGCTAGAAAAAGGTAATTTGGTATTACTAAAAAATAAAGTAGGGCATAAGTTACAAAATAAATATTTAGGGCCATATGAGGTCGTAGAAATTAAGGATAACAACAACATTAAAATTAAAGACAAGAAATACAAAAATCAATTAGTAGACAAAAATAGGTTAAAACTATCTAAAGAAGCTGCATAAATAATCAAAACAAAAAAGTGTAAGGCGCCTACACAAAAAAAAATTTGTATATATAAATATATATAAAAGTATTTATAAGAATCTAACACAAACAATAAACAAAAAATATATATATAGATCTATATTCATAACAAGACCACGGTAGAAGTAATAACATCGATAATTAATAAACCCAAGAAAAAGATTGTTCTTCCCAAGAGGAAAGGTGCAGCATTATCGATTTTTCATATTCTACCCGTTTATTAATCATTTATGCTAAGTTTACACTTTCATATATCTCCACGTAATGTAAGTAATGTAAGACAATCTACTTTAGCTATAAAACACATTAAATGTAACTTTAGCTTAATAACCTAGTTTAAAACTATTATTTTGCTTAAGCTAGCATAATCATTTATTACGATTACAGTTTAGTCAGAGTCAGAGTGAGAGAGTCAGAATTAAAGTAAAGTTAATAAACATCAGTTTATTATTGCATTTATTTTGTTTCACTACAATAAAAGCGGAAAACAATTAACTGCTGCCGCAGTGTATAAGATATGTGCTAATGGTTGATGAAGCAGTTAAAATTACAATTTAATTCGACTATCTAAAGCAAAAAGGAGCGCTTATTCTAAGCTGAATGATATCGTCGGTTGTTTCAGTATAAATTAGAGGGTGTAAAAGAAACTATTAGTTAGAAATAATTCAATTGTCTTATTGAACTGTTATTTACAAAAAAAAAAAAAATAGTGAGAATTATAAATATGTAAGTTAACAAATAATAAGTGCTAAATATGGAAAAAGGAGCGGCGGAGGAGTAGTGAAATACATTTTAAATTGGAAACTTTTAATACTGTAACATTTAAGGAAGTTTCATATTGCTACGGTGTAGAAGTGAGAATTTGGAAAATAAAATTGAAAAGTGATTCAATTTTCGACAAACTCAGACAAATTAGCAAATTGATCCTGAAAAAATCAAATTGAAAAATTCAATTAATAAATTAATAGACAATGTCATGCAATATGATAATTTCTTCAAAATCCGCCATATTCCTAGTCATGTTTTGTATTCAATAAACGCATGCATTAATAAATTAATACAAAAATATCCAATATGGAAATGAACAATTGCTACTAACACGAATGTGCATTTGTGTGCGTTTATTTGTATCGTTACAAGCCGCCGTTATTGAAATCGTTTATTCGGGAAAAATTTTAGATCTACCACGTGCAACAATTTAATTAAGTTTTACGCTCACGCTTTATTGGATTACTTAGATAATTAATACAACTACAAAGAAAATAATTTCCTAAATATATATTGAAATTGTATTTTTGTATTTTTAGTATTTAATGTATAGAAAATAAATTTGAAAAAAAATTTAGATTAATATTTTAATTAAAATAAATGCGAAAATCTTAAAAATTTATATATATATATATATAATTTATTTTGCAGACCTTTTTATTTCAATGGACTCCCCCGTCAAGAATACTGAAGGAAAGAAAAGAAAAGAGTTAGAAGATGAAGAGAAAATAACGAAAAGAGTTAAAGAAGAACTTCCGTCTACGTCATCCCCTATAATAGACAATAAAGTTAAAGGAGGGAAAATAGAAGACGAAAATTTGCCTATCCCGGAAAAGGTTTGCGAATATTATGTGATTTTCATAAACGATGTTATAAACGAGACATCAAGCCAAACCACTAAGGGGATGGATCATCTATACGCCTTGCCAGTCAAGTTTTTTCATGCATTCCTGCTAATGCGTTAATCTTTTAGATAAATGAAATATATGCAACAACTTTTGTATCCACATTCGTTATGAAGTATTTGTTGGAGAAAATTTAGCGAACATTCATTTGTGTGCTGCAGTGTGCTTTTATATGGGGAGTGGTATTCAATACGATTCTCTTCCTAATAGTAATAAATTTTATCAAAACATATCGAAAACAGCATTCCACAGTTTACATACGAACATAACATTCAAAAATCGGTTATAAATCAATTAGCTTAAAAAAACTGGTGTCTCTATAAAACCTCTCTGCACGTTGTATACATCCGCATGTATTTCGTCGCAGTTGTTGCAAAATACAAACCTTTCCTGAAAATTTGATAAGAAAACCTTTTATTAAATTTTAAATGTCTCAGCTAATTATACTCATAGGCATAGCATGTATGTAGTTTGTGCGAAAGTATATCGGACAGAAGAGCCTTTCATTACACCGTTCGATTCAGAATGGTTTTCCAGTTCATTTTTTCAATTTATCTAAGCCTGCCCATCCGTCTATTCGTCTGATGTCTACCCTTGTGATATTGTGTCCTACGTACAGGTTGCAATTGTTGATATATTTTGATGAAATTTGGTTTGCTCTGATCCAAAGGCCGCCGCTTTTGCAAATTGTTAGGAGCGATCCACTTGTCCAACCACTCCTCATATATCGCTCTGTAATAGTACTTCAATATTTAATATTGGAAAAATTGTAGTAATGAAAATTTGGTTGGGCTGAGGCGATGTTGTGAACCTCCTCTTATATAATCGTTCCTACGAAAACTGAAATTTTGACCACGTAGATCCATTTTTGAATGCCATATATACCATATACCACATAACGATTGTAAGGAAACGTAAGCCCTTATGAGCCAAAACGACTCATAAGAGTTAATGGTTTTTCATGAAAGTTCGTTCGTGATAGTAATTTGACATAAAAATTAAGTGAACCAGTTTGAACCACGTGGGTGTATTTCTTGGACCTCCTTTCATATAAGATTTCGTATGCGTAGTGATTCCTCCAAAAAGAGACGGGTAGGGAACTTGGATCAGATAGCTCTATTTTTTGAACTTTAACAAAAATAAGGACATAAACATCACGGCCTTAGAGGGAGAAAAAGTATTAATTCAGGTTTTTTATGACAGAAACTGAAAGATAATAAGATTTTTGGAAGCAAATTAAGTTTTCAAAATTTGAATTACGTCTTGTAATATTTTTTTACACTATCTATATATAATTAGCAGGAGTCAGCGTTGAGCCAAAACACTTTAATGTAAGAGACTCACTAAAATATCTTACAAATTATGATCTCTAAGTTGAAATCAAAATTACATGGGGAGACAACCGCAGGACAAACCCACACAAGGACAGACAAACAGGCAGGGCCTACAGAGTGCCTCATAAAAATTGTTAAAGGACTGGGCATAGCAAGCGAATGATTTATTAGAAATTCCAGTGCACCACCACTGTACTACATTAGAGGGAATTTAATACGTGTGTTGAAGAATATTTCCTTTCCTATGTTTATATATTAAAAATGATCTCTTATTTTTATTGCAGCAGTATGCAGAGCTTCAGCACGAAGCTACAGACATTTCCAGAAATAAGTCGAGGAAATTTCCGAAAACAAAGAAAATTTTATCATGTATTTACAGAGCCAATCACTTTAAGGAGAGCGATATTGGCGAGAGCTTCGTCGAACAGTACGAAGTTCGTCACGCTCAAATTCGTGGTATATACTTAATGTATTTCATGAGAAAACATTTAGCAACCATGTATAACGCGAAACTTAAAGATTTCCGCGTGGAGGAGGTACTTAAGAAAAAGTATTCAGAAAATGAAAAGGAATTCCGTATACAAAAGCAAATGCCAGAGTGTTATAAGATATATATCGACAATAAATGCCAAACTATGCATAGTGTTGAAAAGATTAAAATCGTCTCACTTGCACACACCATGTATTACGCGGACAAAAGCGAAGGGCGGCCTTCTCCGTCCGTAGACATTCGTGTTGCAGACGGAAACCTTGAAGCTATTTTAAAATATTTGGAAACATTCAAATCCAAATACAAGTCGGTTGACATTAATCCCAGACTGGATTGTGATTACTTTCGAGGCGATGCAAATGTTATATTCGATGATGAGGTGATCTTTCAAACTATGTCGTCCTTGAAAGAAAATAATATGCCTGTAGATAAGGCTCATCAGTGCATTTTATATTCGTTGGCTTATTTTAAGAAAACACGAAAGAAGATATTAAAATTCATAGTTTACAACCCCCTGGCTGGTAAAGAGTTTATTATGCAGTTGGAAGACATTGACTTGGAAGGCCTGGAAGACGCTCTGAAAAGTGATTTGATGATAGAAGAAGACGAAGGAAAAATCGAGAAGAAGAACGAGGACAAATAATAGAAGTAATTTATTTTTTTTATCTCCTTTTCAATCTTTTACTTCTTGGTTATGTTATAAGCATGCATTGACGTAACAATAAAGTTTATCGCAGCACAATTTGCTAAAAGTTCATGGTTTGTAAAGTTTGGGGTTCTCGAAGGAAAAAATTTTAAAATAAGCAAACGAACTAAAGAAAAGCACGCAAAGTTTCCTCGATACATGTTACCACGAAGTGCCGCTTACGACCATAGACATTGAAATCAAATCTTGCATCACTTTTTAAAATGTATCAACGATCTACACTCTTTTAAGCACATCAATCATTCCGCCATCACGATGACGGTGTACGCGTCAACCTTAGATATAAAATTGTTTAAAAGAGAGCCAACGTCGCGCAGTAGGGTGACCTATAAATTGATATTGCTACGCTAGAGTAGTGTTCTATGCCACGCTTTGTTTTTTTACTTTTTCTTACTCTTCTCTACCCGTTGTTGCGAAGTACGTAGATTTTTATACCTTAGGTTCGTGCGGGCGTACGTAACACTTAGAATAGTTTGAGATAGATCGTTGTTTTGTTATATTGATCGATTTAGAAAATGATTCTGAGTCGATCTAAGTCTGTCTATCCGCCTGTCCTGATGCCTATTCATTTTTGTCTGGTAATTTTTGAGATATTTTGATGAAATTTTTCACACTGACCTTTTTTGACCTAATTTTGAAAAGTCGTTACATTAAAAAATTGTAATTTTTTAAATTTCCCGAGAAAGCTCGCTGATAATATATCTTCGTTTGAGGAATATATAAAATAGTTCTAAATATTCTCTCTTCTTTGCCTTGTGATAAATAACCATAAAACCTCAAAAAAGTGAGAAAATTTCATCCTTAACTTTTACTATTTATTTTGACTCCTGGATTCCACGAGCACTCGAAATTTAATTTCGTTCACAAAAAAGTTCGGTTTCGAATGCGATTTATTTGTTAATTAGGAATTACGGCACTTAAAAAGCATGTCGCGTCGCAAATACACACTTGTAGCTATTAATTACTTTTATATAATCACTTATCGATACACTTTCTTATGATACCCGGGGGCTACTCATTCTACTAATTCGTTTACTTAAAAAAATAAAACTTTGATAATACTAAAGTAAATTAATAAATGAACTTGGCAAAGATTACTCTTTCCAAATGCAAAATGGAATATCTCAACAACTACAACCATAGTTAATTGAATTACTCTCTAATAGGGATGAAAGTGTTGAGATAATTTTTAGCTGCCGTTTAAGAAGCTACTCAGGATTGCTCATGCAGCCATCTTTGAAGTTAACACTTTTTTGTTGGCGCAAGTTTGCTTTCGGGGAAAGACGACACGAACACTGTCCCTTTTAGAACAAACACGATGTTCAAGGCTATCAAAAGCGTGAGCGTAACAAGCAAAACAAAGCTGTATTTACACAATGTTCACATTTATATAAACATCATGTCTCTCATCACTACTGCTGCAACTTTGGTATGTAATATAACTACTTCCGATGACCTTAAAAGAAGTTATGAAACAAATTCTCAATTCTCGTCTTCAGTTATTTTACTACTAACAACGCGAATTTCGGCAACTGGTTTTCTGAAGTCATGAACGTTACGTACTGAATCTGCCGTTTAGGAATTAAATTACTTTTGTTGCTTAACAAAATGAAAAAGGATAAAATTATGATGACGCGAAATTCCAGCATAAATTTCCTAGAAGCTAACTTCAAAGAAGTCCAAAAAGTTACAACAACTTATGGAAGATTTTTTAAATATTAATTATTCAAATCGAAGACGCTTCCTTTACGCATTGGAATGAATGACTTAATAACTTAGGCTCGTTTGAAAGACTGCCGGTAGACAAAGTCAATGTCATATCAGCACTACTCTACGTTAACCTGAAGAGAAAATTTTTGCAGCAGAGACATGGCACGGGTCATTCACAGGGGACTTAAATACGGGGGAAATTCATTAATTTCTCGCTACAAATTGCTGCGACTCTACAAGTTCTACCAAGAGTAGAAAGTGCTTTAACGTAAAAAATATTAAAATGTTGAACTAGCAGTTATGCAACACATCACATGACAAACATATTGGTGTCGGTTGTAGGATTTCAACTCTAGGTGCCAAAGATAGCCAACCATCCTAAAGCAATGGAATTTTAAAGGCCAAGTGTTATATAAAAAATACATACATATATATATTTGCCCCAGCAGAAGAGAAGTATAATTTCAACATCTTCAAGACTTTCTTTCATCGCAATTATGCCCTATATGTGCCAATCACTACTTAAGCAAATCACTTAATTATTAAACCTTGGGAAACCGCCGGACATTTTTCGTTTATTTAGAAAGAGCTTTAGAGCCTGCCACGATATTATGACTTATAAATGTATGAGATGCACAGGACTAAGACCGTTAAAGATATTTGAGCGAAGAAAAGTAAGGCTGGGTCAATTTATTTAAACGGCAAGTTCTCAACTAACAGTTAACTCCGCAACACTTTCAATGGTCGGTTGCATTACAATTCTCAATGCATGTAAGGTATTCATTCATTCTTATCAATTATTTTTGATAAGATTGT
>NW_024005702.1:0-1160 GCF_014805625.2 Glossina fuscipes | reverse complement strand
CAATGCCAAAGCAAATTGTGCACGCATTTGCTAACAGGGTTTCTTTTCTCAAAAGCAAACCTGCGTGAATAAAAAATGATTCCTTTCAAAGATGGCTACTCGAGCAATGCTGAGTACAATCCGTTCATCCCTGTTAGAGAATAATTTAATTAACTATGGCTGCAGTTATTGAGATATGGCGAACCATTCCATTTGGGAAAAGTAATCTTTGTTGAGTTCATTTATTAATTCAGTTTAGTATTATTTATGTTTTATACTTTTATTTAATGCAATTAGGCAAAGTTATAGCCATGTGATTAATTTTGGTTTGATCTGGAATTTTATAAACTACACCACTTATGGTGCGTATACTAGGCTCAGAAGCACTCGAGGTGGCCCAATCTTTTATTATACCGATCTATACAGAATCACTTTCTGAATCGACTATTCTATGCCCGTCCGTCTATCTGTCTGTCTGACGTCTGTCCATGTGTTTAATCTACTTACCGAAATGTTTGAAATACTTTGGTGAAATGTATTCCGAGGATCTTATGATCAGGGAGACATATTTCTCATGCGATTTTTGTTGCGGTTTTCTGAATATCAAATACAAAACAACAAATCTAATTTTCTAGATTCTTTTTTCATACTTTTTTCTGTGGTGATATCATCAGCACACAAAATAGAGGATCTCATGGCAATCAAGAAAGATTTTTCTTTCACAATTCGACAGAGGAAGAGGACATTGGTGTGTCTTTAGTGTATACATTCATTTAAAAAAACGATAGCCTATGTGCGCTTTTGTTGTAAACACTTACTTATTAAAGTGTGACGTCATGTGAAGAAACCATGAGCAGAACTTATGGTCGTACAAACAAGAGAGCAAACAGCTTCCCATTTCGCCCTGTCCAATTTGTTTTAGCTCTCTCTCTCTCTCTCTTATTGTGCGAGAATGAAAGTCTTAAGCACTGTTTGGTTTCACACTTAGCTTTTAAGTTATTCACCCATCTCATGAAGTTGGTTGGAAGGTTGGGTAGTGGAAAAGGAAATGTTTATTGAACGAAGTCTTAAAGTTTACACAGGAATTATAGTAAGTTCCTTTTGGATTCACCCTTAGTTTTTGAGATAAGGAACCTACTCTTCTTAATGCATTGTTCAAAGGTGCGATGAATATTCCCAGA
>NW_024005701.1:0-6756 GCF_014805625.2 Glossina fuscipes | reverse complement strand
ATTAGCAGTGCTTTTGTCGCACTTGATTTAGAATTCGCAGCACAAATGCAACCCTATATCGTATAGTTTATAAGGCTCAATTTTTTTGCAGCTTTTGACGATACAGGCGTTCCCAATTTACTTTCGATTGCTCGCATATCATCGCGTTTCACCGTCACGGCGCGTTCTCAATATCTTCGCGTAAAAAGCTTCGCTTTAGGCATTATGAACGTTTTACGAACGATAGATACAATAAAATTTGACGAAAGGGCGAATAACTTTTACACTTGAAATAAACTGCCGTTGTTTTGTTTTTCTGCCTTTTTTTTTAATTTAAGCAAAAGCAAATTAAAAAAGAAAAAAAATAGATGACACTGAAGTCACAGTTCATGCCGCTTCGGCGTTTGATAAGCTAGTATGCATATCTCTATCGAAACATATCGTTCGATTTCGTCCCTACTCATCAAATGTGTTGGTTTACAAGTCTATCTATATTGAAACCATTATTTATATATACCGATAGCACCTTCATCATCATTATTACTTTTTTTTTGCATTTTATGCTAAGCATTCCGTTTTTGGAAGCGAGTGCAGTGTAAGCCTTTAAAAATTGTACCAAAATACCTAATTTCGAACACGAATGAATAACGGAAACTCTACTTTTTTGTTTTCTTTTTCTTTTACTTCACTCTGTAAGACCTAAGTGAATTTGTTGTTGCTTTAATTGTAAAGTAAACGTGCAATTTGAATTTTCTTACGAAGCTTTCTTAAAATTGCATCCAAATGGGAGGCTCGTATAAAAAGAAACAACGAGCCGAAAAAGCCAAAGTTAAATTGAAAGGCGCTAAATTGCCTAAGGGTTTAAATGTTACAAAGACTGAGTTTAAAATACGTAAAATAACAATCAAGGAACAATTAAAAGATTTAAAATATGTTGACGGTCAAAGGCAAATCAATATAAAGGAAACCTTAAATCGCCTCAAACATCACGGATCAAATTTTCGCTTAGAATCGCTGCGTAAATTAAGAGAAGCAATTGTCAACAATAGCTTAGACATCTTGGGTTGTCTAAACGAAATAATCCAGGGTGTGGTTTCCATGTGCTTGGATGCGGAACGCGATATTAGAAGAGAATCTTTTAAAACATTGAGCATTCTGTTTGAATCACTGAAAGAAGTCTCAATTGGGCCATTTTTTCATATAATTTCTTCGTACCTGCGCTGTGCTATGACCCATATACAACCTTATATACAAGAGGATTCATTGTTAATGTTGGATGTTTTGCTGGATCATGTGCCATCATTGGTTGCTAAACATAGCCATAAGATTTTTCAAAATTTTCTGGAGATGATATCACGGGTAAGAGCGGATGGTGGTAAAGCCGGTCGAATGCTAACATTCAATATAGGAAAAAGGCAAACGAATGTTAAGTGGCGTTCCAAAGTGTTGTTGCGTTTGCAACAAATGCTAAGCAATTTAGTAAGCCAAAGGAAAGAAGAAAAAGATAGTCGCGGTCCTTTTACAATAAGCGGAGGAAAGCAAAAGAATCCATTAATATTTAATGCAAACGTACCACAGTACTACGGAGTGAAACGGTCATCTCAGAATGATCTTCCATGCGATCTATCAAACATATTTCAAAGAACGATAGGTGAAAACGCCATGCCTGGCAATCTATTGATACACGAGGAATGTAATCAACTGAAATCATATGTGGATCATTTAATGCCTTTGTTGTTGGAATCATGGTTAGAAGTGCGACCGCAACACACTTCAGGAGAAGGAACAGAACGTTCAATAAATTCGGATGCCGCTCAAGCTTTAAAAATCGTTTCAGAAATTATAGCAGATCTGTGGTTCCTAATTGATATTCATGAAGAACAAACTAATAATCACGCATTGAGTTTATGGTTTCAGGATCAGTACAAAGAAATATTTGCTTTAAATTTTGTGCAAACTGGCTTTCCCTACGAATTAATGGACGGGGACAAAGAGGGTAAATGTATTATTTCAATATGAAAATGAGAATTCTTACAGATCTAATCAAACCTTTCTAAAATTTTCAGTGAACGGCCCAGAAAATTCAGTAAACAAAAAGAGATCGCGAAAATCGAATCTTTCCCCGTTAACATCGTACTGTTACAATCAAAATGTTTGCGTCAGTTATATAATGTGTCGTTTTTTTGCTGGGAATCTGCAAATACAAGCAGAAAAGTTTTCATGCATTTTAAAATATTTAAAAGGTGTCATCGACTCAATGGATCCGAAACGGGAGCATGATTATTTATCTATCCTTTTAAAAGCTTTAAGGAGTTTACTCTTCATGAATGGCTTGCAAATGCTTCAGACTCATCGTGAGGGCACTCTTCTTCTGCTGAAAAGCTCCGTTAAATCTTTTCTGAGTCATAAGTTTGGCGATTCAATTTCCTCATCTACACTTCTACTATTGTTGTGCGAAATTATCCAAGATTCTTGCCTTTATAAGGCTTATAACTGCCAGGAATTGAAAGAATTTCTGGAATTTTTACCTCATTTACTTTTAAAATCATCGATTAGCGAATCGATATTATTATCTATGATCCAATTGGGTAAGCAACAGAACGAAGTCTTCTTAAGCACCTTACGACAACTTTTCAGCGATGTGGTGAGAAATTTGGAAAGAATAAAAGTGAACGGGGCCTTAGATGTGGTTGAGGGTAAAAAGCATATCATTAACTTGTTCTATTGGCAGAATCCTCAAAGTGTAAGGGAAGAGGATTTAAGAGAAATAACGAGTAATCTGAATGAGTGTATAACCGATGAAAGACTAAATGATTATTGCCACTATGTACTGACATTGAACTTTAATAGAAGTATATAAACAAAAGTAAAATAGTTTTTTTTTATTTTTTCATTTTCTTCGGCTTGAAACGATCCAGAACACTAGTAGGTGTTTCCAAAGGTAAAAAGTCTTCACCGACCTCCTCTTGCTTATGCGTTGCAATTATGGATTTTTTGGTTTGCCGGATGTTTGCAATGAATTCCTGTAAAAATGTTTGATTTAGAAATTATTCGAAAGTCGGGTCTTCTGCATATGCGCGTTTTACCTTTCTCTTTATGTCCTTAACAATTTGTTTATTACGGGCCGCTTTAACACTTCCGCCACGACCCCTCATTTTACGCCGTGGGTTTATTGTCACCTGGGGTGGTTTAAGAAAGAATAGAGCTTTTTTCGCGTCCACTTTCTCTTGAAGTGAGGGTACGTCAACAGTGGTAATATCATTAGGATCCAAAGTGATCAGCTCTGCTGGTATTTTTTCGAGTAGGGCATGTACTTCACGTTCACGTCTTTGCTTCTTTGTTTCATAAGAATTATCTTCTAACGCGTCACAGTTGGATTCACCTGAACCTGGTACTAATAGCGACCGAAAACCATTGGCTGTCGCAATACCCAAAATGTCTTCATAAGGACAAAAACGCCCGCTCCGAATCGATCGATATAAGAGGCGCATCTATCTGAAGTCCTCCTAGGTGTTGTATACATTCGCACAAACTTACGTTTGCACCACAAGTGGTATAGGGTATAAAAATAGAAAAACTCTAGAGATATAAGTCCACATACAATTCTATTAATTTACCCCTCAATGTGTTATCCGAGCGAAATGAAAAAATATTTTACACATCATCGGACAACGTTTAATTTGGAATGTTCGAAAGGAAAATACTTTTTAATTATGGTATCTAACCATTATTTTTGATTATTTATATGTGGTCTTAAGCTCATTTCTATTTCCACTTGCGTCTTGAAAACTCAAAGTTACATGTTCGCTGTCACGATTATAAATGAAAAATTCGATCTCCCATTCTCGCTTTTCAAACTGCTCCATATCCGCATGAGTAGTCGAGTAGGAAAGAGCCGTTAGCATTAACTGACTAACTGCCTTAGTGTTTATTTTTTTCTATCCACGAATCTTAATCGTCAGTAAATGTCTTTTTCAAATGAAAAAAGATCAAAATACGCGCAAGCGTATAATAATAGCAGCAAGATTAACCGGACAAGGTGACATGACTAAATAGACTTAAAATTTACCATCGATGAATCAAACTTCTTTGTCATCCCAGGCTTTCGTGGGATTTTTTTTTTTTGATTTCATGAGTCGTTCAATACTGACCGTCGTCGCCTGCATGTTCTGTTATTCTGATCAACTTTGGTACTCACTAGTAAGAATCAGATAGAGCGTAAAATGGGTCTGGACATGAAAATATTCGCAATCAAGTTTTGGATATAACTTCTGACATACAGTTTCGTTTACCAAGTTATTTTCGTGCAGGCGACATTCATATAGACTTGCATGCCATCGTTGATGTTCAGATAATAAGAAAACAAGGTTTATTCAATTACGGAGTTCACGATTACGTCAAACTTGCCCCGAAAAAAAATAATGCAAATTTCAATGGAAACTTTTTTCAATTATAAGCGAAATTTTCAACTTTCAGCTAATTCTTGATATACGATTTGTTAAGATACAAGATCAAAGACCCTAATCAAGTACATGTATTTTTCAAGCGGAGGAAAATTAACAATTGCAAAAATCAAGAAAAAGGATAAAATGTCTAAAAACTTGATATATAAATATTCGCCTTAAGATAATAAATATAAGTTTAGTTTCCTTATTTTCAAAAGCATTTATATAAAGAAGAAGTAATTAAAAATTATTTATGCAGACATATTAAAAAAAATTGGTTTTTATACTTTACACTGCAAATTAAATATAGAAAAAGAGATTTTTTTTTTTTTTTCTTGGAAAAAGTGCAAGAAGTTTTATCAGTGAGAAAATTTTTACAAATTTTTTCTTCAAAGAAATTCTTAAGAATAAAAATATTGTGTTAATTTGTAATAGGAGCAGTTTTATTGTAATGACGAGTGACCATAGTTTGTTGGCTTCTGTGACAAATATAATACAATAATAGTGGACAGAGCGCTAACAAGAAATATCACATCAAACCAACGGTGATAGAAATTAAAGTGTAAATTACCTAACACTTGTGTGATGATAACACGATACTCGGCAGGCATATTCATACGCATCAATAACACCGAAGAGCAGAAATACATGCCCATAATTTGTGCAAGAATTAAAACTATAATGTTTGACGATTTACTAGAAGAAATGCGATAAAAGAACTGAAAAAATGCGACCATAGAAAAAAAAGATTAATATTTCTGAAAAGATTAATATTATGAGATTTGTCTACCTTGGTTAAGGTTAGCAACAATCCCCTTATAGAAGTTACGACAATACAGCCTACCAAGAGAAACGATATATGTTGATTCCAGAATGCTAAATCTATATCGAAACCGCACCAATGCACGGCAATTTCAAAACCTCGAGTAACGGGATCTTTCTTGCCCACCCGATCGAATATAATATTTGCTGTACACTATCGGATAGGATTGCGCACATATATATATATATGTACGTATTATATTACTTTTTTTAACTACACAAATATGATATACTTACTATCAGTATTTTCCACAAGCAGTAAACACTGAAAAAGTGTCCTATAACGTTAAAATATCGACCCTGTAAAGTTTTTGACCATTTCTGACGTTCTTGCATATTTTTCAGATAATTAACTTCCAAAAATATATGGCGTAACAACTCCTCCAAACCGTCAATTTCCATCCTTAGTTGACTAATATCTGCAATTTATAAAGATACAGGGCTTTTGTCTTGCTTTCTTATAAGCTAAACTTACTTACTTTCACCTCCTACATCTACCCGATTTACCGCGGAACTCAATATGTTCCATAATCCTGTCTTGGTTTGATGGGTTTTGTTTCGTCTATGTTTTTCCAAAGCCATACGTTTCTTTTTATTGGTAAGCATATCTACCGTTAGTAGCAAACGTCTTTCCAAAGTTATTATATCAATTTGAGAGACTGGCCTATAAATTTCTACATTAGTATTAACGAACGTCTAAACTTATGCCCTTTATAGGCTTACCTTATAAAATATGTCATACTTTGATAAGGGCAATTGACAGCTCCAAAACCTGATAATACGGCCATTACGGTAACACCAATAACTCCAATACGTGAGACGCCCTGCTCTATAGTGAATATACCATGTGAAACGCTAAGCAAAGGAAATGGATCGCCTATTCGCCATAGACCATAAAGAAAAGCAAGCCAACAACTCATAGTTATGATCCGTACCCATTTTTCGGATACTGTATGAAAAGAAAAGGATATGAAAAAAGTACAATTTTCTGAAACTAAGGACCACTTACCGAAGGTTATACTATGAACAATTGAATAAAATATATACAATGGAATAACTGCAATCACCATTAACAGGAGAAGTGTTAACCCTAAACGCCAATGAAAGTAACGTGAACTGCTTTCCAAAACACCGAGAATTTCGAAAATGATTAGTTCAAACATGGTTATGGATAAAGCAAATGTCACAGAGAATATAAGTTGCACAGATATGTGGCGAATTTCATAATTTTTAAATAATTGCTTAACAAAAAACCACCATCCACCAGCAAAGAAGAGAAGCTAAACAATACACAATAATTAGACCGGCTTTCATTTATACTGAAAAACTCACCTGGGACACGAATACAATGATGCAGTCTTCAAAAAATTCCATATTTTTAATAGACATTTTCGTTTTTTACGTTTCTGTACACACGCGATAATTAATAAATTAAAAGTGGCTTGATAATTTCATTTTTTAATATTAGCAGTGCTTTTGTCGCACTTGATTTAGAATTCGCAGCACAAAT
>NW_024005700.1:0-2718 GCF_014805625.2 Glossina fuscipes | reverse complement strand
ACTCTTCGATAGATTTCTTCCAATCTCTTCTATTAGATGGTGTTGCCTGGCAAGTTCTCGTTGGTTGTTCCGCCAGTGAACGTACGATATGGGTAAAAGCACTATTGTCAATATAGTTATTGCAATAATACGACACAGTATCCATCTATCCATCGTTCACGGTAGCTGGAAGACAAACCCATTCAAAATTCATGAGTGATGTGAATAAAATTAACAAAGAGAATTTTCGTTCTAAAAATAGAATGACCAATGAAGAATTCAATTTAATGAGGGAATTAATTGAAATGCGTGTTTCATGCAGAGCCATTGCCATTTTATTTAAAATCGTAACAGCAAGCATGTTAAACAATTGTTTAATAATTTTGTTGTAATAGAATACAACTAAGGAAGTTCTCATAGCTGCGCTTAGCTGGCTAACTGCGAGCCTAGCGGAAGTTTATAATGTGGATAATGTTGAGTTTATAGGTAAAAAGGTTATGCTTCAAGCACTGTACCTGATTATTAGTTATTAGCTATCCTTATATTACGTTTTCATCGGAGATTTCTGTTTATCTGGAGCGTTTGTGATTCATCAACGATATTAATCCGAAATTTATATATAATGATAAATGGGTGATTTTGGGGGACTTTAATTGACCTTTCGTTTCATGGGAAATGGCGGGGGACTTAGGCTATTTTAACCCGATTTCATAGCCTGGTTTATTTATCGACTTTCTCAAGTCATTATATAATATGGATGGAAAGAGTGACTCCATTAATCCTAATAATAGGACTTATTACTTCCATTGTACCTTTAATTTCGTCTGTGGTCTGTAACCTGGATTAAAACGGTTCACTGTTCGTGATCTAAAATGCGTTTTCGGATGTTAATATATCTTCATTTAAGGGATCTACAAAATAGTTTTAAACATTCTGTCTTGTTTGCCTTATGATAAGTAAAGAGAATTGCGTTCAGTGTAGACTTTAGTGCGTGATTGTGTTCTGACCAACTTGGCCTATTTTCAATGCCAGTCTACGTGCAAAAATTTCCAATCTGTCCAGCAAATTTGAAGTCAATATCTTCATTTTTGCGGCCAGGCGAGTGCCAACAACACACACTAAACAGAGGGACGGACATGGTTAAATCAACTGAGGGCCTCTGAAGCCTCTTTTTGGATTTTACATATATTTTGGAAAAACAAAAAAACAAAATGCGTATTCCTCCATCTTACAGTGGTGGGTATAAAAATATATGGATAAAATTAGACATAAAATGGGATAGAAATTTTCTTTTGTAGCTTAGGGGTCGTCGGACCTAACTTTGGAGGTTTCCATCGAAATCATAGGTCCATTTGCAAAAAGGGTGTAGAATGGCCCAGGGATTAAGATCTGCCGGTTCGGTAAGTAAGTTTTCGTCCGTCCCCTTATTCTTATCAGGGTAAAACATATAAATTTCTTTCAGTTGTAATCGCCTGCGGAGTGTCCGTGGGACAAAAATTTGAAATCCTCCCCATATCTCCCGAACTAATCAGCTCAACAATAACACATGCGTCCATCTTATAAGGTCTTTAATTGCCTTCAAGCCTCATTTAAGTGTGGCCATAAAATCAATAAATTTAGAATTCACAGACAATGCATTATACAAAATAGCAAAAAAAATTAAAGGCAGGACATTTGGATTAGATAGATCTATTTGTTAGAACCCAATACAAATAGGAGTTATGATGAAAAGCAAGCCCTTATATGGAAAAGAAATATAGTTTTTAGTTCTTTATGACGAAACCCGAAAAGTAATAAAATTTTTGGGCAAATAAAATAGACTTGCTAGACTTGGATCAGATCACGTGATATTGTGGGCATCCTCCAATATGCGGGCGATCGTGAAAAGTGTGCCTTTGCATGAAAGTAATTTGTAACTTCTGGTGTACAACTGTATTAGGCGAAATGGTGTACGCAATCTAAAGACGACCTTTCCCCATATAATGTTCTTCCTTGTTTTATGTTGTAAACAGATTTTGAACTTAAATCTAATGAGCTCGCGCTTCGTGGCTGTCAGGGCAGAATTGTTCATTACCATGTAAAAATTCATTGTGGAACTATATCGCAGGGGACACAAGTAGCAGTGTTCTACTTAAATTGATGATAGGAAAATATCATCCTTACCTTTTACTATTTATTTTGATTTCCGGGTTCCACGAGCAATCGAAATTTATTTTCGTTTAGAAAAAAGTTCGGTTTCGAATGCGATTCATTTCTTAATTACGACGTACCGCGCCTAAAAAACTTATCGCCTCGCAAATACACACTTGTAGCTATTAATTACTTTTCCCGTAGTCATTATATTATCAGATATCGATACATTTGCTTATGATTCCCGGGGGCTACTCAAGACGAATTCGTTTACTTAAAAAAATAAAACTTAGATAATACTAAACTAAATTCATAAATGAACTCAGCAAAGACTGCTTTAAATTATTAAAAATTCGAAAAGCGCCGGACAATTTTCGTTTATTTAGAGAGAGTTTTAGAAGCAATCTCGATATTATATGATATAAATTTAAAGTTCTATATGAGGTGCACAGGATTAAGACCGTTAAAAATATTTTCACGAATATTAACTTTAAACTGAAAGCGAAGAAAAGAGAGACTGGGTCAATTTATTTAAACGACAAGTTCTCAACTGACAGCTAACGCCGCAACACTTTCAATAGTCGGTTGCATTACAATTCTCAATGCATG
>NW_024005699.1:0-2748 GCF_014805625.2 Glossina fuscipes | reverse complement strand
ACTCTTCGATAGATTTCTTCCAATCTCTTCTATTAGATGGTGTTGCCGGGCAAGTTCTCGTTGGTTGTTCCGCCAGTGAACGTACGATATGGGTAAAAGCACTATTATCAATATAGTTATTGCAATAATACGACACAGTATCCATCTATCCATCGTTCACGGTAGCTGCAAGACAAATCCATTCAAAATTCATGAGTGATGTGAATAAAATTAACAAAGAGAATTTTCGTTCTAAAAATAGAATGACCAATGATGAATTCAATTTAATGAGGGAATTAATTCAAATGCGCGTTTCATGCAGAGCCATTGCCATTTTATTTAAAATCGTAACAGCAAGCCTGTTAAACAATTGTTTAATAATTTTGTTGTAATAGAATACAACTAAAAAAGTTCTCATAGCTGCGCGTGGCTGGCTAACTGCGAGCCTAGCGGAAGTTTATAATGTGGATAATGTTGAGTTTATAGTTAAAAAGGTTATGCTTCAAGCACTGTGCCTGATTATTAGTTATTAGCTATCCTTATATTCCGTTTTCATCGGAGATTTCTGTTTATCTGGAGCGTTTGTGATTCATCAACGATATTAATCCGAAATTTATATATAATGATAAATGGGTGATTTTGGGGGACTTTAATTGACCTTTCGTTTCATGGGATATGGCGGCGGACTTAGGTTATTTTAACCCGATTTCATAGCCTGGTTTATTTATCGACTTTCTCAAGTCATTATATAATATGGATGGAAAGAGTGACTCCATTAATCCTAATAATAGGACTTATTACTTCCATTGTACCTTTAATTTCGTCTGTGGTCTGTAACCTGGATTATAACGGTTCACTGTTCGTGATCTAAAATGCGTTTTCGGATGTTAATATATCTTCATTTAAGGGATCTACAAAATAGTTTTAAACATTCTGTCTTGTTTGCCTTATGATAAGTAAAGAGAATTGCGTTCAGTGTAGACTTTACTGCGGGATTGTGTTCTGACCAACTTGGCCTATTTTCAATGCCAGTCTACGTGCAAAAATTTCCAATCTGTCCAGCAAATTTGAAGTCAATATCTTCATTTTTGCGACCAGGCGAGTGCCAACAACACACACTAAACAGAGGGACGGACATGGTTAAATCAACTGAGGGCCTCTGAAGCCTCCTTTTGGATTTTACATATATTTTGGAAAAACAAAAAAACAAAATGAGTATTCCTCCATCTTACAGTGGTGGGTATAAAAATATATGGATAAAATTAGACATAAAATGGAATAGAAATTTTCTTTTGTAGCTTAGGGGTCGTCGGACCTAACTTTGGAGGTTTCCATCGGAATCATAGGTCCATTTGCAAAAAGGGTGTAGAATGGCCCAGGGATTAAGATCTGCCGGTTCGGTAAGTAAGTTTTCGTCCGTCCCCTTATTCTTATCAAGGTAAAACATATAAATTTCTTTCAGTTGTAATCGCCTGCAGAGTGTCCGTGGGACAAAAATTTGAAACCCTCCCCATATTTCCCGAACTGATCAGCTCAATAATAACACATGCGTCCATCTTATAAGGTCTCCAATTGTCTTCAAGCCTCATTTAAGTGTGGCCATAAAATCAATAAATTTAGAATTCACAGAAAATGCATTACACAAAATAGCAAAAAAAATTAAAGGCAGGACATTTGGATTAGATAGATCTATTTGTTAGAACCTAATACAAATAAGAGTTATCATGAAAAGCAAGCCCTTATATGGAGACGAAGTATAGTTTTTAGTTCTTTATGACGAAAACCGAAAAGTAATAAAATTTTTGGGCAAATAAAATAGACTTGCTAGACTTGGATCAAGTCACGTGATATTGTGGGCATGCTCCAATGTGCGGGCTATCGTGAAAAGTGTGCCTTTGCATGAAAGTAATTTGTAACTTCTGGTGTACAACTGTATTAGGCGAAATGGTGTACGCTATCTAATAGACGACCTTTCTTGTTTTATATTGTAAACAGATTTTGAACTTAAATCTAATGAGCCCGCGCTTCGTGGCTGTCAGGGTAGAATTGTTCATTACCATGTAAAAATTCATTGTCGAACTATATTGCATGGGACACAATTAGCGATTTCTTACTTAAATTGATGATAAGAAAATATCATCCTCACCTTTTACTATTTATTTTGATTTCTGGGTTCCACGAGCATTCGAAATTTATTTTCGTTTAGAAAAAAGTTCGGTTTCGAATGCGATTCATTTCTTAATTACGACGTACCGCACCTAAAAAACGGATTGCCTCGCAAATACACACTTGTAGCTATTAATTACTTTTCCCGTAGTCATTATATTATCACATATCGATACATTTGCTTATGATTCCCGGGGGTTACTCAAGGCGAATTCGTTTACTTAAAAAAACAAAACATAGATAAAAAAATTAAAATAAATTAATAAATGAACTCAGCAACGACTGCTTTAAATTATTAAAAATTCGAAAAGCGCCGGACATTTTTCATTTATTTAGAGAGAGTTTTAGAAGCCACCTCGATATTATGCCATATAAATTTAAAGCTCTATATGAGGTGCACCGGACAAAGATCGTTAAAAATATTTTGACGAATATTTGCTTTAAACTGAAAGCGAAGAAAAGAGAGACTGGGTCAACTTATTTAAACGACAAGTTCTCAACTGACAGCTAACGCTGAAACACTTTCAATGGTCGGTTGCATTGCAATTCTCAATGAATGTAAGGTATTCATTCATTCTTATCAATTATTTTTGATAAGATTGT
>NW_024005698.1:0-8528 GCF_014805625.2 Glossina fuscipes | reverse complement strand
CTACTCTTCTTAATGCATTGTTCAAAGGTGCGATGAATATTCCCAGAAAGCTCTTATTGATTTTCGTTAACAAAATTTTCGGGGTCCTAATGAACGATCGGTTTGTTTTTTTTGAATAGGCTTTATTTTGTCTTCTTTGCTAGTTTGCAAGTGGGAAGTGCGTCCTACAGAATTGTGCAGTATATTACTCCCCTACTCAGTTTTCATCGAAATATAGTCAAATTTAAAACTCGAGTGCGGCCAAATTCTATGTATAGGCGAAATATGTACATAGCTGTATATACCAAAACCTGTCGTACTAAAATCAGCAGAAAGAAATAACTTTTAAGTTCATTCTTAATAGATTCAAATTTTTGTGTTCATGACGGCATCAATGTATCAAATGTAGACAGAAATTGAAAACCGTTTTAATCTGATCTTTTAGTTGTGTTCCCTGATTCTTCCTTACGTGTTGTGAAAATGTTTTTTTGAAAATTTCGCAAATACCTTACGAAGCGTATTTTAATTCTTGACCAAACAAATACAGCCGGGGAGCTTGTAATACAAATGAAGACTTTAGTAAGACTTTACAACATCCGATATTGTATTGTGAGTTTATGTGAAAGATTATATAAATTTGTTAGAAGCTAATCATTTTCATATTTTTAGTAATTTCACAAAATTAGACTGAAAAACTATTCCGCACGTGGCGACAAGTGGACTCCAGAAAATTGAACGAGACACTTCCTAATAACAATTAATCTCCGTAGTTTCAGATACGACGAATGACAATTTCTTCCGCCGCTACAATTGTTAGATGAATTCAATTGTAATGAAAAATGGTCGAATCGAACGAAATACTGAATATGAAAATTGATAAAACATGTAAACGATAGCGACATACCATCCCATGCCTATCAAATGAAGTAAAAGAGATGGAGAATACCAAAACTCCTATTATCCTAACACCAACACCAGCAAATGCTTTTGACATAGTTGTCATTGACACCATCGGCCCATTACCAAAGACGGAAAAAGGCAATGAATACGCGATAACACTAATCTGTGACTTTACACAAATATCTCGTAACAATCTCGGTCAAGGACAAAAGCGCTAAAAACGTGGCAAAGGTAATCTTCGAAAATTTCATACTAAACTACGGACCCATGAAAACACTCGTAACGGATCAAGGAACTGAATACACAAATCGAACGATCTATGTGAATTCCTCAAAAATAACAAACAAAATAACATCAACAGACCATCATCATCAGACACTTGGCACGGTGGAACGCAACCACCGAACATTAAATGAATACATCCATTCATATGTATCGCGTGAATTGAATGATTGGGATATTTGGATAAAATATTTCCAGTATTGTTTCCACACAACACCTTTCACAACACATAAATACTGTCCCTACGAACTAGTGTTTACAAGGCCACAACAAAACAACTAACAAATCACAACAAAAACATTGAGCCTTTATACTCTCTAGGCGATTACGCTAAAGAGACTAAATATAAATTAGATATAGCGTACGCGCCCGCTAGGATACTGTTAGATAAGAAAAAAGAGAAACAAAAAATAAATTACGACAAAAAAACTCGCTAGAAAAAGGTAATTTGGTATTACTAAAAAATAAAGTAGGGCATAAGTTACAAAATAAATATTTAGGGCCATATGAGGTCGTAGAAATTAAGGATAACAACAACATTAAAATTAAAGACAAGAAATACAAAAATCAATTAGTAGACAAAAATAGGTTAAAACTATCTAAAGAAGCTGCATAAATAATCAAAACAAAAAAGTGTAAGGCGCCTACACAAAAAAAAATTTGTATATATAAATATATATAAAAGTATTTATAAGAATCTAACACAAACAATAAACAAAAAATATATATATAGATCTATATTCATAACAAGACCACGGTAGAAGTAATAACATCGATAATTAATAAACCCAAGAAAAAGATTGTTCTTCCCAAGAGGAAAGGTGCAGCATTATCGATTTTTCATATTCTACCCGTTTATTAATCATTTATGCTAAGTTTACACTTTCATATATCTCCACGTAATGTAAGTAATGTAAGACAATCTACTTTAGCTATAAAACACATTAAATGTAACTTTAGCTTAATAACCTAGTTTAAAACTATTATTTTGCTTAAGCTAGCATAATCATTTATTACGATTACAGTTTAGTCAGAGTCAGAGTGAGAGAGTCAGAATTAAAGTAAAGTTAATAAACATCAGTTTATTATTGCATTTATTTTGTTTCACTACAATAAAAGCGGAAAACAATTAACTGCTGCCGCAGTGTATAAGATATGTGCTAATGGTTGATGAAGCAGTTAAAATTACAATTTAATTCGACTATCTAAAGCAAAAAGGAGCGCTTATTCTAAGCTGAATGATATCGTCGGTTGTTTCAGTATAAATTAGAGGGTGTAAAAGAAACTATTAGTTAGAAATAATTCAATTGTCTTATTGAACTGTTATTTACAAAAAAAAAAAAAATAGTGAGAATTATAAATATGTAAGTTAACAAATAATAAGTGCTAAATATGGAAAAAGGAGCGGCGGAGGAGTAGTGAAATACATTTTAAATTGGAAACTATTAATACTGTAACATTTAAGGAAGTTTCATATTGCTACGGTGTAGAAGTGAGAATTTGGAAAATAAAATTGAAAAGTGATTCAATTTTCGACAAACTCAGACAAATTAGCAAATTGATCCTGAAAAAATCAAATTGAAAAATTCAATTAATAAATTAATAGACAATGTCATGCAATATGATAATTTCTTCAAAATCCGCCATATTCCTAGTCATGTTTTGTATTCAATAAACGCATGCATTAATAAATTAATACAAAAATATCCAATATGGAAATGAACAATTGCTACTAACACGAATGTGCATTTGTGTGCGTTTATTTGTATCGTTACAAGCCGCCGTTATTGAAATCGTTTATTCGGGAAAAATTTTAGATCTACCACGTGCAACAATTTAATTAAGTTTTACGCTCACGCTTTATTGGATTACTTAGATAATTAATACAACTACAAAGAAAATAATTTCCTAAATATATATTGAAATTGTATTTTTGTATTTTTAGTATTTAATGTATAGAAAATAAATTTGAAAAAAAATTTAGATTAATATTTTAATTAAAATAAATGCGAAAATCTTAAAAATTTATATATATATATATATAATTTATTTTGCAGACCTTTTTATTTCAATGGACTCCCCCGTCAAGAATACTGAAGGAAAGAAAAGAAAAGAGTTAGAAGATGAAGAGAAAATAACGAAAAGAGTTAAAGAAGAACTTCCGTCTACGTCATCCCCTATAATAGACAATAAAGTTAAAGGAGGGAAAATAGAAGACGAAAATTTGCCTATCCCGGAAAAGGTTTGCGAATATTATGTGATTTTCATAAACGATGTTATAAACGAGACATCAAGCCAAACCACTAAGGGGATGGATCATCTATACGCCTTGCCAGTCAAGTTTTTTCATGCATTCCTGCTAATGCGTTAATCTTTTAGATAAATGAAATATATGCAACAACTTTTGTATCCACATTCGTTATGAAGTATTTGTTGGAGAAAATTTAGCGAACATTCATTTGTGTGCTGCAGTGTGCTTTTATATGGGGAGTGGTATTCAATACGATTCTCTTCCTAATAGTAATAAATTTTATCAAAACATATCGAAAACAGCATTCCACAGTTTACATACGAACATAACATTCAAAAATCGGTTATAAATCAATTAGCTTAAAAAAACTGGTGTCTCTATAAAACCTCTCTGCACGTTGTATACATCCGCATGTATTTCGTCGCAGTTGTTGCAAAATACAAACCTTTCCTGAAAATTTGATAAGAAAACCTTTTATTAAATTTTAAATGTCTCAGCTAATTATACTCATAGGCATAGCATGTATGTAGTTTGTGCGAAAGTATATCGGACAGAAGAGCCTTTCATTACACCGTTCGATTCAGAATGGTTTTCCAGTTCATTTTTTCAATTTATCTAAGCCTGGCCATCCGTCTATTCGTCTGATGTCTACCCTTGTGATATTGTGTCCTACGTACAGGTTGCAATTGTTGATATATTTTGATGAAATTTGGTTTGCTCTGATCCAAAGGCCGCCGCTTTTGCAAATTGTTAGGAGCGATCCACTTGTCCAACCACTCCTCATATATCGCTCTGTAATAGTACTTCAATATTTAATATTGGAAAAATTGTAGTAATGAAAATTTGGTTGGGCTGAGGCGATGTTGTGAACCTCCTCTTATATAATCGTTCCTACGAAAACTGAAATTTTGACCACGTAGATCCATTTTTGAATGCCATATATACCATATACCACATAACGATTGTAAGGAAACGTAAGCCCTTATGAGCCAAAACGACTCATAAGAGTTAATGGTTTTTCATGAAAGTTCGTTCGTGATAGTAATTTGACATAAAAATTAAGTGAACCAGTTTGAACCACGTGGGTGTATTTCTTGGACCTCCTTTCATATAAGATTTCGTATGCGTAGTGATTCCTCCAAAAAGAGACGGGTAGGGAACTTGGATCAGATAGCTCTATTTTTTTAACTTTAACAAAAATAAGGACATAAACATCACGGCCTTAGAGGGAGAAAAAGTATTAATTCAGGTTTTTTATGACAGAAACTGAAAGATAATAAGATTTTTGGAAGCAAATTAAGTTTTCAAAATTTGAATTACGTCTTGTAATATTTTTTTACACTATCTATATATAATTAGCAGGAGTCAGCGTTGAGCCAAAACACTTTAATGTAAGAGACTCACTAAAATATCTTACAAATTATGATCTCTAAGTTGAAATCAAAATTACATGGGGAGACAACCGCAGGACAAACCCACACAAGGACAGACAAGCAGGCAGGGCCTACAGAGTGCCTCATAAAAATTGTTAAAAGACTGGGCATAGCAAGCCAATGATTTATTAGAAATTCCAGTGCACCACCACTGTACTACATTAGAGGGAATTTAATACGTGTATTGAAGAATATTTCCTTTCCTATGTTTATATATTAAAAATGATCTCTTATTTTTATTGCAGCAGTATGCAGAGCTTCAGCACGAAGCTACAGACATTTCCAGAAATAAGTCGAGGAAATTTCCGAAAACAAAGAAATTTTTATCACGTATTTACAGAGCCAATCACTTTAAGGAGAGAGATATTGGCGAGAGCTTCGTCGAACAGTACGAAGTTCGTCACGCTCAAATTCGTGGTATATACTTAATGTATTTCATGAGAAAACATTTAGCAACCATGTATAACGCGAAACTTAAAGATTTCCGCGTGGAAGAGGTATTTAAGAAAAAGTATTCAGAAAATGAAAAGGAATTCCGTATACAAAAGCAAATGCCAGAGTCTTATAAGATATATATCGACAATAAATGCCAAACTATGCATAGTGTTGAAAAGATTAAAATCGTCTCACTTGCACACACCATGTATTACGCGGACAAAAGCGAAGGGCGGCCTTCTCCGTCCGTAGAGATTCGTGTTGCAGACGGAAACCTTGAAGCTATTTTAAAATATTTGGAAACATTCAAATCCAAATACAAGTCGGTTGACATTAATCCCAGACTGGATTGTGATTACTTTCGAGGCGATGCAAATGTTATATTCGATGATGAGGTGATCTTTCAAACTATGTCGTCCTTGAAAGAAAATAATATGCCTGTAGATAAGGCTCATCAGTGCATTTTATATTCGTTGGCTTATTTTAAGAAAACACGAAAGAAGATATTAAAATTCATAGTTTACAACCCCCTGGCTGGTAAAGAGTTTATTATGCAGTTAGAAGACATTGACTTGGAAGGCCTGGAAGACGCTCTGAAAAGTGATTTGATGATAGAAGAAGACGAAGGAAAAATCGAGAAGAAGAACGAGGACAAATAATAGAAGTAATTTATTTTTTTTATCTCCTTTTCAATCTTTTACTTCTTGGTTATGTTATAAGCATGCATTGACGTAACAATAAAGTTTATCGCAGCACAATTTGCTAAAAGTTCATGGTTTGTAAAGTTTGGGGTTCTCGAAGGAAAAAATTTTAAAATAAGCAAACGAACTAAAGAAAAGCACGCAAAGTTTCCTCGATACATGTTACCACGAAGTGCCGCTTACGACCATAGACATTGAAATCAAATCTTGCATCACTTTTTAAAATGTATCAACGATCTACACTCTTTTAAGCACATCAATCATTCCGCCATCACGATGACGGTGTACGCGTCAACCTTAGATATAAAATTGTTTAAAAGAGAGCCAACGTCGCGCAGTAGGGTGACCTATAAATTGATATTGCTACGCTAGAGTAGTATTCTATGCCACGCTTTGTTTTTTTACTTTTTCTTACTCTTCTCTACCCGTTGTTGCGAAGTACGTAGATTTTTATACCTTAGGTTCGTGCGGGCGTACGTAACACGTAGAATAGTTTGAGATAGATCGTTGTTTTGTTATATTGATCGATTTAGAAAATGATTCTGAGTCGATCTAAGTCTGTCTATCCGCCTGTCCTGATGCCTATTCATTTTTGTCTGGTAATTTTTGAGATATTTTGATGAAATTTCTCACACTGACCTTTTTTGACCTAATTTTGAAAAGTCGTTACATTAAAAAATTGTAATTTTTTAAATTTCCCGAGAAAGCTCGCTGATAATATATCTTCGTTTGAGGAATATATAAAATAGTTCTAAATATTCTCTCTTCTTTGCCTTGTGATAAATAAGCATAAAACCTCAAAAAAGTGAGAAAATATCATCCTTAACTTTTACTATTTATTTTGACTCCTGGATTCCACGAGCACTCGAAATTTAATTTCGTTCACAAAAAAGTTCGGTTTCGAATGCGATTTATTTGTTAATTAGGAATTACGGCACTTAAAAAGCATGTCGCGTCGCAAATACACACTTGTAGCTATTAATTACTTTTATATAATCACTTATCGATACACTTTCTTATGATACCCGGGGGCTACTCATTCTACTAATTCGTTTACTTAAAAAAATAAAACTTTGATAATACTAAAGTAAATTAATAAATGAACTTGGCAAAGATTACTCTTTCCAAATGCAAAATGGAATATCTCAACAACTACAACCATAGTTAATTGAATTACTCTCTAATAGGGATGAAAGTGTTGAGATAATTTTTAGCTGCCGTTTAAGAAGCTACTCAGGATTGCTCATGCAGCCATCTTTGAAGTTAACACTTTTTTGTTGGCGCAAGTTTGCTTTCGGGGAAAGACGACACGAACACTGTCCCTTTTAGAACAAACACGATGTTCAAGGCTATCAAAAGCGTGAGCGTAACAAGCAAAACAAAGCTGTATTTACACAATGTTCACATTTATATAAACATCATGTCTCTCATCACTACTGCTGCAACTTTGGTATGTAATATAACTACTTCCGATGACCTTAAAAGAAGTTATGAAACAAATTCTCAATTCTCGTCTTCAGTTATTTTACTACTAACAACGCGAACTTCGGCAACTGGTTTTCTGAAGTCATGAACGTTACGTACTGAATCTGCCGTTTAGGAATTAAATTACTTTTGTTGCTTAACAAAATGAAAAAGGATAAAATTATGATGACGCGAAATTCCAGCATAAATTTCCTAGAAGCTAACTTCAAAGAAGTCCAAAAAGTTACAACAACTTATGGAAGATTTTTTAAATATTAATTATTCAAATCGAAGACGCTTCCTTTACGCATTGGAATGAATGACTTAATAACTTAGGCTCGTTTGAAAGACTGCCGGTAGACAAAGTCAATGTCATATCAGCACTACTCTACGTTAACCTGAAGAGAAAATTTTTGCAGCAGAGACATGGCACGGGTCATTCACAGGGGACTTAAATACGGGGGAAATTCATTAATTTCTCGCTACAAATTGCTGCGACTCTACAAGTTCTACCAAGAGTAGAAAGTGCTTTAACGTAAAAAATATTAAAATGTTGAACTAGCAGTTATGCAACACATCACATGACAAACATATTGGTGTCGGTTGTAGGATTTCAACTCTAGGTGCCAAAGATAGCCAACCATCCTAAAGCAATGGAATTTTAAAGGCCAAGTGTTATATAAAAAATACATACATATATATATTTGCCCCAGCAGAAGAGAAGTATAATTTCAACATCTTCAAGACTTTCTTTCATCGCAATTATGCCCTATATGTGCCAATCACTACTTAAGCAAATCACTTAATTATTAAACCTTGGGAAACCGCCGGACATTTTTCGTTTATTTAGAAAGAGCTTTAGAGCCTGCCACGATATTATGACTTATAAATGTATGAGATGCACAGGACTAAGACCGTTAAAGATATTTGAGCGAAGAAAAGTAAGGCTGGGTCAATTTATTTAAACGGCAAGTTCTCAACTAACAGTTAACTCCGCAACACTTTCAATGGTCGGTTGCATTACAATTCTCAATGCATGTAAGGTATTCATTCATTCTTATCAATTATTTTTGATAAGATTGT
>NW_024005697.1:0-1158 GCF_014805625.2 Glossina fuscipes | reverse complement strand
CAATGCCAAAGCAAATTGTGCACGCATTTGCTAACAGGGTTTCTTTTCTCAAAAGCAAACCTGCGTGAATAAAAAATGATTCCTTTCAAAGATGGCTACTCGAGCAATGCTGAGTACAATCCGTTCATCCCTGTTAGAGAATAATTTAATTAACTATGGCTGCAGTTATTGAGATATGGCGAACCATTCCATTTGGGAAAAGTAATCTTTGTTGAGTTCATTTATTAATTCAGTTTAGTATTATTTATGTTTTATACTTTTATTTAATGCAATTAGGCAAAGTTATAGCCATGTGATTAATTTTGGTTTGATCTGGAATTTTATAACCTACACCACTTATGGTGCGTATACTAGGCTCAGAAGCACTCGAGGTGGCCCAATCTTTTATTATACCGATCTATACAGAATCACTTTCTGAATCGACTATTCTATGCCCGTCCGTCTATCTGTCTGTCTGACGTCTGTCCATGTGTTTAATCTACTTACCGAAATGTTTGAAATACTTTGGTGAAATGTATTCCGAGGATCTTATGATCAGGGAGACATATTTCTCATGCGATTTTTGTTGCGGTTTTCTGAATATCAAATACAAAACAACAAATCTAATTTTCTAGATTCTTTTTTCATACTTTTTTCTATGGTGATATCATCAGCACACAAAATAGAGGATCTCATGGCAATCAAGAAAGATTTTTCCTTCACAATTCGACAGAGGAAGAGGACATTGGTGTGTCTTTAGTGTATACATTCATTTAGAAAAACGATAGCCTATGTGCGCTTTTGTTGTAAACACTTACTTATTAAAGTGTGACGTCATGTGAAGAAACCATGAGCAGAACTTATGGTCGTACAAACAAGAGAGCAAACAGCTTCCCATTTCGCCCTGTCCAATTTGTTTTAGCTCTCTCTCTCTCTCTTATTGTGCGAGAATGAAAGTCTTAAGCACTGTTTGGTTTCACACTTAGCTTTTAAGTTATTCACCCATCTCATGAAGTTGGTTGGAAGGTTGGGTAGTGGAAAAGGAAATGTTTATTGAACGAAGTGTTAAAGTTTACACAGGAATTATAGTAAGTTCCTTTTGGATTCACCCTTAGTTTTTGAGATAAGGAACCTACTCTTCTTAATGCATTGTTCAAAGGTGCGATGAATATTCCCAGA
>NW_024005696.1:0-5110 GCF_014805625.2 Glossina fuscipes | reverse complement strand
AGTTAATTTTTTTATGTTAAATTACTATTGTGATATAATTTTCAATGCTTCATGATGAAGTATTTGTATTTATATATTTATTTATTTATTTATTTTGATTTTACTTATACTAGAAACTCAACTAAACAAATAACAGTCGAGTTCAATTGGCTCATAATGCAAAACTTATATTAACTAATAATCAAATTTAGTATAAGTATAATAAAACAAATAAGAAGAAAAAAAAGAGAAAAAAAAAGCATGTACACTATCAGCATAGAGCCACACTTACAACCAGTACAGGACCAAATTGCAAATGAACCCCTAAGCCATCGCAAACATGCCTGGAAACCGATAATAAATTGTCAATAATTCATTTTCGAAACGTAACGATTTTTTAGGATAAAAGCTAATTTAGATACGACATAGGTAAATCGCGCGTATTAAGCAATGTTTCTTTAATGGACTTTAAAGAGTCCGATAACGAGAATAAGTGGTAGACGTCATTTAGGTTCTTGCAAACGACTCTGAGCGGATTAAACAGCTCATAATTAAATTTACACTGACTAAGCTTAACCAAAATAAAGTGCCTAGAGAAGCGGTTAGGGACATTAAAGCTTATTTCACCAAGTACAAACCTACGTTTCTCAAGAGACGGTAAGGACAGCAGAAACAACCTATTTTCATACGGAGAAAGAGAAGCAATCGGATCCCAACCCAAATTCCTAAGGGCAAACAACAAGAATTACTTTTGAACAGATTCAATTGAATCTACGTAGCACCTATATGAAGGAGACCACACAACACAGGCATACTCAAGTATAGGTCTAACCAAACACTTGAACAGCCTTTTCGTAATGTAAGGATCATCAAGCTCTTTGGACCACCTTTTTATAAAACCAAGCGCGGACCTAGCTTTGCTTATCGAGAGCTCAATATGCAAGTTACAACGTAACCTATGGTTAAATAGAACGCCTAAATCTGTAATCGAATCGACAATCTCCAACTTATGCGAATCTATGAAATACTGATTAATGAATGACTTTCTTCTTGAGAAAGAAAGCTTCTTACATTTACTCAGATTTAGTTTCAGAAGATTCACAGAGCACCATGCAACAAAATTATCCAAGTCACCTTGAAGCTGATGTGATTGCGATTCAACAGAGAAGGAGGAAAACAGTTTCACATCATCCGCATACATTAAGATCTGGCTGGAATTAACCATCGATGAATGATCGCTAACGTATAAACTAAATAAAATGGGACCTAAGTGACTTCCTTGAGGTACGCCAGATATAACGGGGAATTCATCCGAGGTGATAAAGTTGAACAAAACTCTGAAGGATCTATTGTGCAGATAAGAGCTTATCCATTTCACTAAGTAGAGGGGGAGGCCAGAGGCTTGGAGTTTTCTTGGAAAGTTGCATAAATCAGTGTAAATAACATCTGTGCGATAGCCACTAGAAAAAGCCTTGAAAATATGACAGGTAAACTCTAACAAGTTGGTGACTGTAGGTTGCCCTTTTCGAAAGCCGTGCTGGTACGGAGAAATATGCGAATTAATGGCAAAAGCCAAATGCTGAGTCACAATACGCTCGAACAACTTGGGCAAGACACTCAACTTGGCTATGCCTATGTAGTTCTCAACAAATTGTCTACTTCCACTTTTGTGGATAGGAATAAGGAAACTACTCTTCCACCATGAAGGGAAAACACCTAAATACAAGGACATGTTAAAAATCTTTGAGATCACACCACATAACTCGATAGCGCAAGATTTGAGTACACTTGATGAAATTCCATCAGAATCAGAGAGGATTTAATGAACTGATGTAGTAATGTCTGCAGTAATAATGGTGGTTCGGGGAGTTAAATCTATGCCTCGCGATCGAGTAAGCGAAATAGTCGAGCGCAGAGCCACTTTTCGAATATTTTTTTCTATTCTTGCAATATTTAATTGTCTTGTTAAACCACGGGGGACACCTGCTTCGACGTCGGCACTGCTTGATCGGAACAGATGCAGCAATAGCTAGATTTAATGTATTGTAGAACGATGACAAAAGCTTTCAATATTTCCGGTTGAGAAATCATATGTGGAAGACGATGTTTTAGCAAATACAATATTGATTTGATGGAAATCGTAATATTTATTGGAAACAGTTTGATTTGGCACATTAAGGCAGTTCAACGAACCATCATTCTTATGATAAAAGGAAATGCACATTGATGGATGATAAGGGTCCTCAGGTAAACTAAAAGGTGGGCAACGATTTACGTTAATCTCAGGAAAGTTGGCAAAGCAGAGATCAAGCAGTCTACCATTACAATTAGGCGTACGATTATATTGAACCAAATTATGATTAAACAATTCATTAAAGAACACAACAGCCCTATCAGACGTTGAAGTAGGAATCAAACAGCTACAATTATCACTGTTACACTAAGTTACTTGAGGCAAGTTGGAGTCACCCAATGCAACGGCCAAATCGGTGGGTCTAGACCGCTTGGCCACTTCACAAACATTTTGACAAATGAGAGATAATGGGCCTGAAAAACATTTAATTTTTTGAAGGCGACAAGACTATTGCTTTGGTATTACGGGGACGATCTCGAGATAGTATGAACCTTAGTTTTCTTGATATGAGAGAGGGTTCAAAATTTGACCCAGCCGGTTTTAAGATTTCGTACCAGCTCGGAACGCCGAAATGCTATTGCTTAGCCGCTTTTGTCAAGAAATTTTGGAAACTGCAATTTCTTTCCACATAACGACTTTTGAGAATAAGGGTTATATGGGAACTGGTCGAAAAAGTGAACCGATCCGAACCATTTTCAATTAAAAGTCGTCACTCTAAAATTTCATCAAAATATCTCAAAAATGGCGATCTGATCTGTAACTTGAACACAATTTTACATGGACAGACATCAGACGGAGAGCCTTAGAGATCGATGGAATAAAAGGTGGGTCCATCTTAAGCCCTTCTGCGTGCCACACACGACTGCATGAATTTAATGTACTCTGTACCACAAGTGGTGTAGGTTGTAACAACGGAGAAGTTTATATTAACTTTTTCGGCGCCCTGGAAGTGCGATCGATAAGGTAGAGGTAGAAAGAAGTCGGTCCTACGATCCGTTACAACACGTAATACTTTAACACTGCAAATACGTTGCATAATAATTACAGCCGATTAAAGAAACTATTCGCGTGTTGTAGTGAAACTCAAATAAAGATTGCTTTTCATAATATTTCCACGTTTTGTTTATTAGCTTTTATAATATATTTCTCCTTTGACTGAACTGTGGTCAGTGTCTTATGTAATAAATTGTTGTGCTAGTTTAATAAAAATAGTAAAGTTTTGAACTAGGTTATTACTAAAATTGCACAAACGTAAGTTATTTTAAATACGATATTACATTTAATGGGTTATAACTAAAGTAAGTTATCTTAACTAGGTTACAGCTAGATTTACATTATGAAATATAAGAAAATGTAAACTTAGCATAAGTGATTATTAAATGAGTAATAAGTAGAATAGGATGAAACAATGAGCCAAACTGGAAGCATTTTTGTTGGCAATAACACAAAGTACGTTTACAAGGTTTCCATAGTATTTGGAAATATATTGAAAATGTATGGCTTATGAAAACTAAACGAGATTGGTTAGTAAGAAGTGTAAGCGAGCAAAGAGAAGATCAATGAAGAGATGTAAAGCACCGAAAGATGCCGATTTCTCAAGAACTATATTATAAACTTGAAGATCAAGAAAAGGTAAATAAAAAGAGTGGCAACTAAACTGAATGCTCACGCGAAAAAATTAAATTGCTTCAAGGTAATTAAAACTTGAAAACTAACAGAACAAACATGGTGAAAGATAGGGCTTCTAGAAGCAAAACTAAAAACAAAAGAACCAGAAACTTAAAATACTTATTGATGTTAAGTGCAAACATAATTACATAATGAAATGACAGAAAAACTGAAAACAAACGAACAAAAAGAAAATTGCGAAACAATCTACTCAACTGAAAAATATGCAACAATTAACACGCATCACACTTCTAAAAATGCTGTCCAACCATAGAAAGCAACATTTGCGTGTTAACGGAGCGATATATAAAATGGTGTTGTCGTTGCTTTTGTTTTACTCTATTACACTGCAACACAGAAAATTAAGTGTTATGCAGCACAAAAACAATAACAACATTAACGAACGTCAGCGATTGCTCTTAGGAGTGCCAAAAGCAAAAGTAGCAGCAAATGTTGGACTGAATGAGTGAAACCAAACCATAAAAAACCAACTGAAACAAGACACGAACAGACTTGCAAAACATTTGTAATGTAACGCAAGCATAAATTTCAACTTTGTTTACCTACAATCTACAAATATGCAGATGTGTTCATGCACATAATATATACATCATTCGTGTAAAAGCAATACAGTAAAGGAAAGTCTCATCCATTTTAATGGCAAACTGCACATATTTCTCGTACTCATCGGAGTTTGTCTGTACGTGCAGGCATATATACCAGTTTTAAATACAATTTATGCGGCACGTTGACGCGTTTGCAGTTAATTTGTTTTCTGTGTATTAGTTATTTCCATTTTGGTTGCTCTTTTTACATAAATTTTTTTATGAAATTTAACGTACATACTGTATTATGTATTATTAAAGTTATTTTTTCGGATTCCTACTGAAATAACTAAGCTCTGCGTTAGTATTCCGGTTAAAATAAATGCAAAAATTGCAATGGGATAAAAGAAAAATTCTGTTAACAAAAAACGCTTTCTATGCATATAATTACAGGCATGCGTTCATATGATGCTTACGTCTAAAGAAGATTTCCAAAAAAACAAATAAGAACCTATAGTCGGGTTAGGCCGACCGTTAAATACCCCACACCATATTGTCAAACACAATCTTTATTATTATTATTGCAGAACACAACAATTATATCTTGTTCCTATATAGAGGCATATTTTCATCATGTTCGTAGTTATAGGAAAGCGGGCCCAAAACGTAACCCAAAGTAGTACAAGTTTAATCCTTACATAGGGCAGAAACCAAAACTAGGCATAGATGGTCTAAATTTTGTAGAGTTTATTCCTATATGTGATTATTATATACATCAATTTTC
>NW_024005695.1:0-1196 GCF_014805625.2 Glossina fuscipes | reverse complement strand
CCTAGACGAACTTAGGCACAAAACCATATGTAACATTTACACAACCGCCAAGCGCAGAACATTTATGAGTAAGATCAGATAAAATTTATCAGACAGGACTCAAAGTCATAGACCTTACATAGCATATAACACAAGGACTAGTCGAACAGAGGCACAAAACCATATGTAATATTTACACAACCGCCAAAGCGCAGAATATGTATGAATAAGATCAAATAAAACTTATCAGACACGACTCAAAACCATAGAACTTGTAAGTCATATAACTCAAACCTAAGGCAAACATAGGTATAAAACCATATGGAATAGGTACAAGATATACAAGAAGAAATCTGTATGCCTTGAAATTGTATAAGCGAACTGCAGAAACGCGTACATATTACGCATTACTGTATAGATCCCGTTAGGTCATATAAGCATGTAGAAACCCTTATACCTCGCAATGCATAAGCACACATGCGCATGATAACGCACATACCAAAGAATCACACATAGCATTTTATAGTACTGTTAGGCCATAGTAACATACAGAAATCTGTATGTCGTAAAATGGTACAAGAAACGCTGTAGAAACGCTTACATATTACGCATTACTGCATAAACCCCGTTAGGGTATATAATCAGGTAGAAACCCTTATGCTCTACAATGAATATACGATCAGGCAAAACGGATAAACGCTAGAGCCACACATAGCAATGCATACTATTACTCGCAAAGAGCACAAACACACACACAATATTACACAAAATGTATAAACGCCGGCAAGCCATAAAAAAATCTGTATCATGTATAGACACTTGCGATAAAAAGAAAAGAAGAAACGAGAGAACAGAAGAAAAACAAAAGTGCATATAACTGCAGAAGCATTGTATAACTGCCGTTAGGCCATGCAAACGTATGCATGGGTACAAACATTCATGAGAGATCACACTTATAAATTATGTATAAACTCACACGTATAAACATGTATGAACCCAGAGTAACAGAAAACACTTTTGATTAGCAATAAGATAGATGTTAGTTAGTCGTAAGCTACGTATAAGAATGTCATACAAGCCAACCTAAGCTAAGCGTACACATAAGCAGATGTAAACACATAGAACCTGTTGGCAATAGGACAAGCGAGCGAGCCCCCGCTATAAAAGAGCAGCACATCGCACAGATTCTTTCATTTCGGTGTCATAGCTGCCTGAAG
>NW_024005694.1:0-4157 GCF_014805625.2 Glossina fuscipes | reverse complement strand
AGCACATCGCACAGATTCTTTCATTTCGGTGTCATAGCTGCCTGAAGGTAAGTGGATACAGACAATGTGACAAATCTATTTTTTTTTGACATCACGGATAGGGGATGTGACGGTTAGTATTAATCGCCTTCCCTGAAAGACTATGTAGGACAACTGACATCACGGATAGGGGATGTGACGGTTAGTATTAATCGCCATCCCTGAAAGACTGTGTAGAACAACTGACATTATGGATGAGGGATGTATAGGCTAACTGAGGAACATTTTGTCTTTGTATTAACCGACGAGTAGCGAAACGGGGACAACCCGGCAGCAGCTATGACACTGGCAACGTACCTGGTTCTTTTCTTCCAGCGCCCCGCGATATTAAAAGCGTAACGAAAAGGAAGCGAAAGTTCTAACTTCATAAGTTAAAAAAAACAAACGGCAATAGCGCGACAAGTCGGGTCACCTCGCCTCACCTTGCCGTAGCCAGCTTCTACCCATCGCTGTACTTCTCTCCCGTAAAAAAGAACTAATAAATCAAGGAAATTGTACACCATTCCCCCCGAAGGTCCAGATTTTTATTCAAAATTTCTTGCAACGAACCTTGGAGTGACTGAGTTATACCTCGCCCAAGGAAACTCGTTACAAGTGGCGCCCGAGCAGGGACCTTCGGATCAGCAGAAAAAGGAAGTGAGCATACAAGCCGTGAGCTTATCGAAACAGAGGCTAAGGAAGGAGCCGGCATGGTGAAAACATCCTGGTTGTACAGCCTGCGAAAGGAGGAGTTGAGCGAGATCTGTGTATCGCTCGACCTAGACACCAAGGGTACTGTCGAGGATATGCGGAAAGCAGTGACTGCCCTTATTGCAACCCCCGACTTATCACCGGAACAGAAGGCGAAGCTGACAGAACTGGAGGCGCAATACGCACCAAGAATACTGCAATTGCCGGAAGGCACCGTGCGAGGTGCAAGTCCCAAGCGCCAGGCGCAAGAACGCATCTCATGTGGCGCGGCCATGGACCGCATCTGTAAATGGTCGGTGCGCTACGATGGCACCCTGGAGTTCATCGCACGCGTAGAAGAATTGTGCGAAGTATACGATTTGCCCACAGACATCATGCCGCGAATCATCATGGAGCTGCTGCATGGTAAAGCAGCAATTTGGTACCGGAATAACCGAAGAGTATGGGCAGGGTGGGAGGAGTTTAGGCAGGAATTCCTCAAATTCTTCTTGCCCACCCGATACCTCGAACGGTTAGATGACCAGGTGCGACAGACATTCCAGCTAGCCGGCGAGAAATTTAGAGATTAGGCGCTTCGCCTGTAGGGCTTGATGCGGCACCTTGATTATACGACACAGCAGTAGCTAGACAGAATCGCCCGAAACAGTCAGCGGAAGTATCAGCTTTTCTTCGGGGATACCTCCAACAAAGACCTGAATGAAATGATAGCGCTGGGAGAGCGTTTTGAGGACATACCCACACCAGCAACAACAACACCCTGGAGAGAAACCGCCGGTATATCCCGCCAACCAAGAGGTAACACTCCGTTCATGACAAGTACCAGCAATTGTCTTAATCAGCGTGTTTTATTCTGTTGGGATTGTGGCCGCCCGGGCGTTCTGACAAAGGACTGCTGCCGACAAACCGCCGGTCAACATATACAAGCACGAGGTATGACAGTGTATGAATCGATGCAACGAAGGAAACCGCCGCCAGATGCGGTGCCAAAAACTGTGGAATTGACCGGAAGCACCCTGGTAGCCTCCCTCACCATTGGCGGCCTAGCGACAACAGACGTCGTGGACGCCGGGGCTACCAAAAGCATCATTCGCGAAGATTTCATCGGGTTCACCCCCCACATAATAAACTCTGAGACGAGAAGCCACACCATTCGAATGGTAGACGGCGCATCACAAGATAGCAAAGGTAGCATAACGGTAGAGGCGAAGATAGGCGATATGTCCTTTAATCTGGAGCTATTGGTGGTGAGAAAAAGCGTCGACCACCTTACCCTGGGTATGGACTTTCTGGCGAAAACAGGCGCTGTGTTGACCGTAGCCGGCAATTCCGTGAAGTTAGGCAGCAAAAACAGCACGCCCACAGCACCGGCAGCGGCTAAGGGAACTCGAGCGTCAGTCGTGCCCAAAATCTCCCCCACACCGGATCCAATGGCTATAAGTCCATCAATGCATGCCCAACCAAAAACACTAGGAAGGACCACAGCGGTCCGAACGGGTAGAACAACGCCCTTAGCAACAGGGTACATAGCAGCCAAAGCTGCAACAACTAGGTCTGATATTCCACGGTCTAAAAATGTAACCCAGGAAAGGGTCAGAGATGCAACAGCGAGTTCAACAAGAGCGTACAAGGAATCACAAAGCGGCATCCCTGAACCAAAATCAAAAAATGTTATTACAGCCCAGATCCTTATAACAGGATCAGCGCAAGTGTCAAATGATACGAAGAAATCAACAATAGACAGTGGTAGAAGTGCTACGACGGGGAAAACATCAGGAAGGACAACATAGGTCCGAAATGCCAAAACAATGTCCTCAACAACAGGGAACAAAGCAGCCAAAGCTGCAACAACTAGGCCTGATATTCCAGAGCCTGAGTACGGAACCCATGAAAGGGTCGTGAAAGCAACAGTGAGATCAGCAAGAGCGTTCAAAGAACTACACAGCGTTACGACACGAGGAGATACTACAATCGCGATCACAGCATCCAGGAAAACAAACAAGAATAAAAAGGATCTAGGTTACAGATCCAAAGCAGGCAAAGTCAGCAACATTAGCGCTAATACAAATAGTAACAACAGAGGGCCGTGTGTGCATCATCGCCCGCAGCAAGGGCAATTTGGCGAGTTAGCCTCCCCGTCACCTAACATCTTTTACGGTTCCAGTGCCGATATAGAGGGTACGAGCGATGCAGCGAAACAAGCATACATCTGGCACAATCAAGCAGATAAATGGTTACCGCTGCACGAGGGCGACCCAATTCCAAACCGTGGCAGCACTGATAGGGCGGTGAGCCGTCTAGGAAAACAAGCGGCGGAAAAAAAAAATTCGAAAAGAGATCCCGTAAAAAAAAAATAAAACTAAGAAAACTAACGAGAATACAAGAACATTGAAAAAAAACAAAAGCAAAACACACTAAGAAAACAAAAAAAAGGATACAAAAAGAAAATAACATTGAAAAAAAAAACAAAAAAAAATACAAGAAGGAAATCAACGAGTATACACGAACATCAAAAAAAGAGTGAGGTAATCCCATGGGATGCATGGTGGAAACAGGAAATAGATAAACGGGAATCATCAGCAGCATGTACAGTGCGGAACCTCATAACTCCCGCAGCAACGGAAATCAGCAGCAGCATGTGCAGCCCAAAAATTTCACATCGCCCACAGCAGATAACTCATCAGCAGCATGTGCAGCCTCAACACGAGACATCCCCGAAAGCAGGTAAATCTTCGACAGCAGCAATTACAGCAGCAGTAACGTCAACGCCACGATCAGCACATTATCACGACCCATGGCCAACCCAACAACGGCAGCAGTAGCATCATCGGCCGACACACACCGCTGGGGAAAAGTAATAGAGATACCTCTCAGAGGCAAAACATAGAAAAGTAATTCGGTGCAGTCCGTGTCTTTTTACTCTCCCGAAGCGAGGGGGGGATGTAAGGAAGCGTTTTTGCTTCCTTACGAAATACAAGTCCGTCCGCTTAAAAGTCCACCCGCAATCCGCAAGTCCTATCTGTCCACGCATGTTGTTCTGTTAACAATACACGAGCATCCTCCTCCAACATCAAATGCATAAAATCATAAAAACACGCACTAAATATGCCTATACCTTGTAAAGAGAAAATATCATAAAAACACACACTAAATATGCCTATACCGTATAAAGAGAAAATGTATAGACACATATTTCACAGGCCTACGCTAGTTAATCCATAAGAATACACACTCCAGCACCAAACGAAAGGTAAAGAGAATGAAGAAAACATGTATGGAACGGCGCCAAAGCATAGAATATGTAAAATATATAATACAGTCACGAGCAAATAGGTATAAGATGGGTAGAATGAATAAAACTTGTATGAAATGGCTCGTAGGCATAGAACATGTAAAATCATACAACACAAGGCCTAGACGAACTTAGGCAC
>NW_024005693.1:0-6327 GCF_014805625.2 Glossina fuscipes | reverse complement strand
CACCTGCGCTGCGATCACCGCGTTGGGGTACCCTGGCAGGGGGTCCATCACGAGGATCACCCCCTTCTTCGAGGTCACCTCTGGGTGGGCAACAATAAACAGGCGCCAATGGTTCTGATCACACACGGGTATGATCAGGCATCGTTTGTCGAATAGTTTGCTGCGGCTTGCCTGTCGGCGGAGTAATCCCCATTTGGGTGGTTTTTGAGTGATCTTGGTATACTGAAATGGGGAGAATAAGTGGATCTGCTCCCTCATCTCTTCGGTTGTGCGCTTTCGTAGCAGCCACTGTGCATATGCCTCCACCAGCCGATCGTTCAGCCACCTTCCTGATGCCAGCCGTTGGAAGTCGCTGCTGAGAATATCGATTTTCGCGTACGTTGCGAATTTGCGATCCATTGTGCCAAAACTTCCTTCAGATGTGTTCTACTTGGCTTCACCATGCATGTTTTACATAGACACAAAAATGCAAACAAATGTTTCCCTGGTAGCGGGTAGGTGGTTCCAGAGGGTAAGGAAGGGCTGCTTTCCTTACATACTTTAAAGTACATTTATTGTAAATGTCCCATTTTTTTGCAATAATGGCATTTCATGCCTTTATAGGTAAACTCATTGGCCATGTTTTCGTATTGAGACACCTGAAACATTTTTTTTCCTTGCCATCTTTGTTATGAATATTTATTTTCCTTAAAGCACTGGAATCTCCTTCAATATTCGGAACATTTAGTTCTCCTGCTTTTATCTGCTGTCGTAAGCACTAACGCCTTGATCACCGCCTACTCCAAAATTAGTTTTGTATGTGATGACTAGCAACCCAGAAAACAAATCGTTTGCCAAGAGTTGAATTTAAATATTAATCAAAATTGGCAATTGACAGGCGTACGTCTTAGCGTCACTAATAATTCTGCAAAGCTTTCGACAATTTTTTTCGTTATAGGACGAAATCTAAATTGTCTAAAATCTTTAAAACCTATTTGTACTCCACTTTTTCTGGCGACCTAGGTGTTACCTTACGCCAGAGCATGTTGTATGTATTTACTCCAAAGTAGTGCAGTAACGCCTTACATCATTTTCTGCTCTGCCAAAGCGTCAAAATTAAAAAATAATAACAAAAAAATAAAATCATTGGAAAATGCCAATGTTATATATTTTGGTGCATAAAGGTGATCAAAAGAAAATAGACGCGGAAGGAAAACTCTAAATCAACATAATTAGCGACTTTTATTTTGCAATCCCAATTTTTTGTTTTTTTATAGTGACCTAAATAATGTCAGTTTGAGAAATTATGCCGATAAGCAATAATTTTAAAAATAATTTGGAAAAGCTATGTATACAACGCTATAAAATTGTTTCTCTCATAACTCGCTTAAGTCACTGTATTGTGGTGGACGTCTTTTCAACTTTATTTGCATTATTCGTTATAAGTTTATGTTAAGTGTGCGTTTTATTGCCTTTTTGTACTTTCTCATGCATGAAAGTCGGACGTTAAAATTTTTTTCTGGCATCTTTAAGTGCACAGCATCATAATATGCTTTAAACTTATCATCGACACTGATGACACATTATAGTTAACCAAATAATACCGCTTTCTTTGAGCTACCCAAATTGAGAGTTGAGTATTGCTATATTCGAAAGTGATCATCAGTGGTAATTTTTGTATATTCAATACGTGGAATATTTTCACATTTCGCACAGTTTATTAATGGCTGCGATTTTTCGACACTTTGCAGATATTGAATGCTACATTAGCTAATGGAGGTGATATATCACAAACACTAGTTCAATGCAAAGAGAAAATTAATGGTAGCAAGTAGATTTTATTAAAAAAAAATCACCGAAAGGTTAAATATTAATTTACCGCACGAATTAGATTGTAAAAACATTATTTGAAAAAAGTATATATATATATAAAAGGAAAATTTTTACACATTTCACTACATTCTTTTTATTGCAATAAGGTCCCCAATTATGAAGTTAAGTTGACTTATGAACTCTGTCGAGGCAGCGGTCTTCCTCATATGCGGATAGCATCGTCACTCTATACTAAAATGATGTTCTCTGATTTAATTAGGTTACATGTATGGCTGGCAAGCTTTGCTAATTTAGATATATAATTATGATTTTATAAATTTTTAAGTCTGGAGTTCCGAAGATTGAAATTCTTAATGGCAATTACTTTGTTTTGAGAATGGCGGAAACACATTTCAGAAATGCTATGCTTAAGGAAATTAATGCTCGGCATTTATTAACAGTTAAACCTAAATATTCTGGTAAACAAAATTTTAAGCTCTTTGAGATACTTGTCTCAATACGGCGTTAAGCGACATTATATTTAAATCCCATAGTAAAGTGTTAAGCTTGATGTTGATTGGTAGGCGGCACCTCCTGAGGAAGTCTGCATCAGTAATTGGTATTAAAATCTCGGCACTTAGAAATACAAGGGGGATGGCATTGTGGTTGTTACTGTAGATGGTGATGGCGCTATTGGAGGCGACGATGTTACCGATGATGGAATTAATGGTGCTGTGGCGGAGCATGTACCTGGAGCATCGGGCAACCTTTCATTAGATATTGACGATACGTATCGTTCTACGTGCTGTCGATATGATGGCTTTTGTCTAATTTTCTTGATCGCCTCTAAGGATCTGGCAGGAAAGAGGGCTGCTAGTGCTTTGTTCATAAATCGTGTTTTGCCATCTATTATTAGTTCAGCCTCTTTTCGTGCTAGGAGGAGTTCTTCTTTTTCGCTCCATCTTAGCTTCACATCAGTGCGGGCATTACGCTGGTCTAATTCATTTGGGTGCGCGCGCCTTGCGTGAACGCCAGCTCCGGTTTTTGTGGTGAAATATCTACTGCAGAATTGGCATTGGAATGTGGTTGATGGGATAGTCGGAGTAGAAGTTGAAGTAAGTTGGTATCCTTCGCCGGAGGGCAAGGGATCTGCGTTATTATTATTTTCATTTCGATTCGGGCCAACTGTGTTAAGGTCCAAGAGGGCTGGCAACCCCCAAGGACCGTCTTAGCCTTTCACTGCAAAGTTTTAAAAATCTTTTGCTGTATCTTTATATAGAGGATCCATTGCCCAATGTTGGCCAAATTTAGAAGTTTTAACCCTTCTAAGCTAAAAACTTCTTTTTTCTTATCAATTATAAATAAGCGACTTGTTGAACGTTAAAAAAATTTCATTGTTCGTCGCTTCAGAAAACAATTCTTTTAGTGCGCTGATGTGTAACTCTTCCACATTTTCGGGCTTTTTCTCAATATTTTTACATATATGTACTCAACCAGTCAGGATATGGATCTAGTGCGAGATCCAGTTCTAAATCCGAAATGTATAGGTCACGGATCGCGTTGGTTCATCTGCATTATCTGAATTTTTTTCTCCGTTGAAATTTTCTTCTAGGACCCTTAGTTGAGCGTCAACGGCAGCACAATGTACTTTAAACTTAGCATTGATATTGTCGACACATTGTAGCTGATCAGATAGTACCACTTTCTTGGAGCAGTCCAAATTGGAATTGAGAGTTACGTTTTTCTCTGCTAGGTAGTCATCATCAGTGGTAATCTTTGCACATTCAGTATGTAGAATATTTTCACATTTCACACAAATAATTGATGACTGCGATTTTTTGACACCTTTTTTGCAAATACAGCTTATCCTAATATTGACTTTAATCGTTTATCTGTTTATTTAAATTTTTAAACACTGAATCTAAGAAAATATGTGAGCACGGGTGCATAGTTGGTGGTGACTTGGGTGATATCACCAGGTGCGTATTCTGCTTCAGTTTGTATATATCAGGTTTTAGCGCAATTAAAACAAAACGGCGAAAGCTTTACCGAACCATCAAAAATTCCTTTTGTTATTGGTAGTTGTTAATTTAAATTTAATGCGCAGATATTAGCTTTCATTCTATTAACGTATATTATTCTGCGTTTTCGTCACAGTGTCATAGTTGTAGAAATATGCAGTGTGTGGGTGCAAGTAATTATGTGACCAAAGTAGAATTACAGTATTATATGAATTAAATGAAACGATTTCTAATGTTTGAAAAATTTATTATATGTAGTTATGTTATGTTATTTTCGTTCACGAAAATGTCTATTAGTAAAATTTACTTTTGCACAAGTTATTAATCGGAATTTTGGCAAGAAGATGTTACTTCTTACGAAAAAAGATAGTGCTTAAGCAAAAGATTGCGACGGCAGCTTTAATAGGAGTTGTGGTGGTGTATAGAGCTTATATTTTATTTGTACCGAATGGTTAACCAAGTTACAGTCAGTTATATATATAAAAATGATAAATAACTCACGGCGGGTCTTATCTAACAGTTTCATAGTTAGTGCGTTAGTGTTCTTTTTCTGTCCGTTGGTTTGCACCAATATATCTGTTGGTCCGTTACGTCATTGTCTATGGTTACATTCGTACGCACACACACACTTATACTTCATCATCGCGAAACCTACTATATATTTCGTTCATGGATATGCCGTATTCCCCGGCATATCAACAATCTGAAACAGTGAAGAAAATTGTCGAAATACAATTAGAGACGTTGCTGAGGATGCCGACATGTCGGTTGACTCATCGTATGGAGTTTTTTCGGATATTTTTGGGCACGAAATTTACGGTTCTCGCTAAACTTCTATCAGGCTTCATAATTTTTTGGCCGACCAAAAGCAACATCGTACTCACGTCTTAGTCACGGTATTTATTGGACTTGGCTCGCTGCGACTTTTTTCTGTTTTCGAAACTAAAAAAACTCATGAAAGGATGAAGCTTTGCCACGATTAAGGCGATAAAGGTCGCATCACTGGAAGAGACATACCAAAAAACGCATAACGGAATTACTTTGACTTAACAATAGCGTCAATGCATGGTTGCTTATTTAAAAAAAAAAAAAAAAATGAAACAAGATTGCTAAGCTAAATCATCATGTTATACATATTTGAATTTTGATATAATAAGTGCAACTGATATTTTTTTTTGAGCACACCTTGTTCGACAAAATCTTCATTTAAAACAGTTATTTATCAGCACGAAAATAATTTTAAATTTTGACTTATAATACATTATATTGATCAATATCCTATGTTCGGAGAGAAAAGTAAAGTGTTTCCTATGTAAAGCGTTTTCTGTATTCCACCGTTCCTCTGCCACAAAAATGTACGAACGATATAGGCTTGACGTTTCTAACAATTTGTTATGGGAGTATTTCGCTAAATTTTTTGTGAATATATTTCTGATCATATCTTCAATTTGGGCTTTTTCGCCACATTGTACACTTCACGTATATAATACTAATACATATGACTATGTTTGCTGCATGATTAATAAACTGTTTTTTTTTGCCAAATTAATGGCACTGTAACGAGTTTTCTTGGGCGGGGTATAACTCAACCACTCCAAGGTTCGTCGCAAGAATATTTATTCCAATTAACATTTACTGGACCTTCGGCACCGATGTTCTTTATTTCGCATTCGCAGGAGTGTAGCGTTGTGTAGACTAGACAGACGGAGTTGTGGTTAGTAAGGAAGTAAAGCGCTTCCTCACATCCCCCTCTCACTTCGGGAGAGAATGAAAATTCGGATCCGACCCCCTCGACTTCGGACTGTGCGACACCACTGACCCCCCACAAAATCGAGGAACCGACCTCTACTAGTACCTCCCTGGTATTTTCCCCTCAGGTATAGCTGGAACGGCTTCCCCCTCCTCCAGCGGGACCCACTCGTCGCCTAAGCCGAGTACCGGTCCCTGGGTGGCTGGCGTGCCGCCCAGCAGCCCAATGGTGGGCCTGATGTGAAGAAGTACGTCATCGGGGTTGTGTGGGACGATGACTCCCAGGCTGATGGGTTCCTCGGCTTCAACGTTTCGTGAGCGGCGATCGTTCTGGCTGGCTCGTCGACCGTCATTGCCCGCACCGCAATCAGCTCAACGGTGGGTGTGACGATGGTGACGTCCTCTGCGGCGTCGACGGGTTCTTTAGCGCTGACCCGGGCTCCTCCCTCCGTGGCGGCTAGTTCCAGCAGCAACGCTGCTATTTTTATTCGGGTTTGTGGTGCCTTGGCTCCCGTACTCCAAGTTTTAGGGAGCGCGAGGGGGTCCCAACTAGCCCCGCCTTGCCTGAGGTATCGCTCTGGGTTTTGGAGCGCGAGCACTCCGCAGTCAACCTGGTTGTATTGCCGTGGCACGGGGACTTCGATTAATGGCAGTGTCTCCTCCTCCAGGTGGATTTCGAATCCGTGTTTCACGGTGTTGAGGAATGCCACATACCGCCACACCTGCGCTGCGATCACCGCGTTGGGGTACCCTGGCAGGGGGTCCA
>NW_024005692.1:0-1426 GCF_014805625.2 Glossina fuscipes | reverse complement strand
TTTGATGACCATCATAGACTACATTTATAGCGAGGAAATAATATTCACTTTGATATCGCATCAAAGATTTGTTTCCAGATGCAAAAATTTGCGAGTAAGAAAAAGTATGAGCTTCTATTGGCATGTTCAGCACATATATGTTTATTTCTTTCCTTCCAGATAAACTACAAAGAAAAAGTTCAAAGAATTTCATGAATGCAACCACAACTTCATTTTAGAAAATTTTGATTAATTGATCAATAATGAAGAGCCGTTACGACTCCTTTCCGAAGAAGCAAGTAAACAACTGAAGGCTTAAAACAAAAGATAGGAACTCCAATTTAATTTCATATTAAAGTTATGTTAGGGCAGCTGCGGGTCATGCACAAGGGAAGTGAAGCGTCAAAGTAGAATGAATGAAGATTTTGATAGTGGTTTCCATATCCGCAGTTGGGTTACATTTTCAGTCTGCCGTCCATGTCTGTGCCCATTTATCAGTTCTTCGAAATCCTCATCAGGATTCAAAGGTGCTATAAACGCGTTCTAGTATTTTCTCTGTTTACTATTACTGAACAATAGTTATTTATGGAATAAAAGTTTCCCTTTACGAAATAACTTTCCAAATACTTCGACCGCATTAAAGTAAGTCTTGGCTATTTTCGCCCCTATAAGGTGAAAACCATTATGTTCGAAATTATCTTTGTCAAAAGATTTTGTAATATCTTCCACTAGCTTATAAGTAAGTACTTTTTCTATGTTTTATTGCGATCTGCAATGCGAAATTTGACATAAGATGGTATAATTTCCTTATGAAAAAAAATTGAATAATTTCCTTATGAAAATTAAATTGCTTACCAAATATTTCGAAGAAAACCCCATCACGTGAAATCTCTTCTTTTATTGTCTAGATTATTACTTTACTTTCCATAAATCGTTTTTGCTCTGTTTACTGATTTGCATTGTATAAGGGGACAGACTTGGGGAACAAAGGGAACAAAAAAGGGAACAAATTTGTCATGAGTCTATTTTATACAAACTTTTTTTTTGGTTTTTCAAAATGGAAAGACAACACATGTAATTTGTCATGAATTGGATCAAACACCATCTTGAGCATTTAAGACCGCGTATTGCAGATTTAACAAGATACGCATATTGAATGAATTCTTGAGAGATTACTGGACTTCTGAACTTCTTCGTCAAAGTGATCCGCAATGTAAACACTCCACAATTCAACTCCTTATTTACGATTTAATACCAGTGAGCTTTTGGGTTTACGAACAAAAATATTATTACAAATCGAAACGCTGCGAAGTTTATGATTTAACCAACAGTAAAATATCTCCTATCTCAGATCCTAGATCTGTAAATTCCGTAATCTCTTTAAACGTTTCTGTGTATTCAATAGGAGAATCGTAGAACGTTATTTGGCTACTAAGAAGTGGAGCCA
>NW_024005691.1:0-1800 GCF_014805625.2 Glossina fuscipes | reverse complement strand
TGAGATTTAACAGAAAAATTCATCCAAATTCTGGATCTGATAATAATTGTAAATCGTGTGCTTGTCACATTTTGATAATCAATTCAATAATTTTTTAATCTGAATATCAAAAAAGAAAAAAGAATATAAAAGAAAAATTCTATAATAGCCATTTTGTTCATAAAACGAGGAAGAAGAAAAATAAAGAGGAATAAAGAAAAAAGATTTGTTAATTACATCTCAAACGATAAAAAACTACGTAAGGCAAACAAATAAGAAAAAAGCCGTACAAAGTCAGAATATTGTGCGTTTTTAATTCTTAAGCGGTAAAATTGCCTTCAACAATAACGAAGTGACGAGTTGAGTGTGTTGGTAGAATGTACCAAGCAAAGCGCATCGCATTCGTGTAGGAATAGCTTTTTTTTAAAATATCATTGACGGAATGCGTACGAAAACAAAAAAAAAAGTAAAAATAAATGAAACAAAAATACATCTATGTAAATAACATGATATTGTGGAAATTTTGAAAGAATACGTGAACTTCTTATTACGATAGCTTTTGCGAAATAATATACATTAAGAAGAAAATTGTTAATATTAAAATATTTGAAAAGAAAGAGAATTAGTATAAAGAGACATTAACCAACGTATGTGTTGTTTATTTTCTTTACTTTGCCTGCATTGAGCAAATAATGCAATTATAATGAAAGAGAACCAAAAAAACGTTAGAGAAGTACTATTTAATGTAACGGAGGCTCGCCTTGTTTTTTTTTTTTCGATTTCAATGTAAAGGGAAGGAATGTTTTCATTGTCTGCAATTGCACATACGTACATATAGAGATTTATTCAAGAAAAGAACTTTACTAGCAAAAGTTAAACTCTAGACATAAATTTTTTTTACCTACCTAAAACCCCTGCATACGAATAATTATCAAAAGAAGATTCAAACACTGTATTTTATAAACAAGCCTAGAAGAAATCGAAAGCAACGAAAAATGTAAACAATTGAAAGCAATTGAAAGCAATTGAAAGAATAACAAAAAAACAATATTAACAAAAACTTAACCAGTATCGGCACTGCAAAAGAAAAAACGAAATTATAAATTAGAAAAATTGTATAACTTTGTTTTTTGCTTTTATATCAAAAGATGGAAAAGAACCCTGTTGGATTCACTTGATTGATGGAAGTGGTGATTTTTGTATGCATAGCCTCAAGATAAAAATTACCTACACGTGGCTTGCCATCCTGCTATTTGAAAATTTATATACGCCACATCTCATCGACAGCGAACACTAAAGATCAACAGCGACCAGCACAGAGGCCGTCAGCACTACAGAAGGGAGTACGACGTCATTTGGAAGAGACAACGCATGTTAGTCAGGTATTTACCTTTCCTTTTTTTTGTGTCCCGAGTTTTCTATGAGTTACAATGAGCGGCTAAGGCCGAACATGCTACTGCTGTAGCAGGAGTGCGACGTAGGGGGTGCACGCGTGGGGGAACCGTAGGGGGACATAGGACCGATACAGGCAGACTCATTCTAGACGGACGAACGACAGGCTACCGACATAAAATATTTTCTCTTTTTGTGTGTCTTTTTTCTTTTTCTTTGTCATGCGGCTCAGAAAACTAAGCCTCATAATATTAAATCGCTCTACCGACCAGCGGAGCTAGACCCATGACAAAGTTTATAATTTAACCAACAGTAAAATAACTACTATCTCAGATCCTCGATCTGGAAATTCCGTATTCGCTTTAAACGTTTCTGTGTATTAAATAGGAGAATCGTAGAACGTTATTTGGCTACTAAGAAGTGGAGCCA
>NW_024005690.1:0-2297 GCF_014805625.2 Glossina fuscipes | reverse complement strand
TAGTAAATACAATTTTGTTTCGAGATTTTCTATCTATCTCTACGTACATATATATGCCTTTATTTATTCTGGCCATTTTATTGTCATGGGCATAGTTCAGGTTCGGTAGAGCTTTTTCAAAATATCCGGCCTGCCGTGCCGCATGACTAAAAAGAAAGATATTTAAATGTAATCTAAATAATTTTTCAATTGGAATATGAAAAAGAAAAAACAAAAAAAAAGGAAAAGGAAGGTATATATGATCTCGCGAACGGCATAGCTCTTTGCGTTCACAAATTATGCAAGCATGCTGTGCCGCATGGCAAAAAAAAAAAATTCACCTTGAAGTAAGGTGAAAAAAGATAAAAGATCCAATCAAACCTTTAATGAGCTCACACTGTGTACGTGTCGTTTGTTGCTCCCTTCTTCAGCGGTGGAGTATGCCGCTTAGCCACACATTTTTAGCCAAACACTTTTAGTTTTAATTTTTATTCTTTTTGTCTCTTAGTTATTTATTCACTAGAAATTTCTTTTCATTATTGCCGGTTATAGCTTTGATTTTTTTTTTTTTTTTTTTGATTTTATATATTTACTTTTTTAAAAAATTTGGTATTTGTTTATATGTATTTATATGTTTTGTATATATATTTATTGAAATTTTTATGTATTTTATATGCTATATAAATAACTATAAGCAGTATTATGACATAAATGACGTTGTCCTTCATATAAATGATACTAATCTCGTTCTCGAGATTTTTCACGTCCAACATTGTTAAGGGTTGTTACAGAAAGATGGGATTTTAGGAAGTCGAGGCGTTTGCGGTTTTTTAGTAGTTTTCCTCCTCGTTTTTTCTGGGATAGTATCTGGGTTAGTTGTTGTTCTTTTCTGGCGAGTTGTCGTTGTCTGTATTGCTCAATCGTTATTCTTTTGGGCTCTTCTGATGGCATTATGTGTGTTGGGCAGAATGTAAAAAAATTTTTTTTTTTTGTTGTTGCCTTGGAAAAATGAAGGCCGTAGCCTGGGATTGTCAGGATCAGTAGGATTATAATTTAGTTTTTGCTGCCTCAGAATTTCAAAAAAAATAAAGACAGGATCGTGTTGGGCAGGATCGCCATTTAATGAAGTTTAATAGTGGAAGCGCAGTTTACCCCTAAGCTGCTCGGCTTCAGCGCGCCAAGTCTTTCCGTCTCACCGGTTGCCAATATAGCTCGGCACAAGACGGTCCCCAATCTTTATGGTTCAGACGGATTGAAAGCCTTTGGTTTAGGAGCGAGTGAAACGCTAAGTTCAATTGCTTCGACACAATCGAATTTCATTATTTTATTTGGCACCATACCTATATATACTTATTTTCTGCACTAAATTATACTTATCTAAAAAAAAAATTATGATTGTTTAATAGCGGCATCGTATTGCATTACGAAATGCAATGCTCACCTTGGTGAAGTGTGACATAAATTTTGTTTTTATTTTACCAAAAGAATTATGCTGAAGTCGCATAATTCTGTCACACTTCAAAGTGAATGCATACGACGGTATGCGATCACACTCTAATATATATGTATGTGAACTACGATATGATAAACGACGATAAGGTACAAATTCAGCGGAGGCAAGCAATTAATAGGTTTTTGTTCCTTTGCTTGCGTCTTGTGTTTATGTACAATGTATATTATGGGGAACATATAATTTAGATATGTTTAGATCATTTGGCTGCGCCTTATGCTATATTAGGTTAGAGATTCTTCACATAGACCAAATATATTTTATATGCTTTTAAAGGAAATGTGCGACGAAAATACATCGTCAAACGTCTTGAGACAACACTGTTTGCTTCTAAAAACTCTGGTCCAAACGAAACATAGGTTCTTTTTTATAAATACATGTGCGAGCAGATTTATGGCAGAGATGAAGCAGCATGCCTATATATATATATACAATTAACTAATTTATAACGCGTCAAACTTCTGTTAAGAGCAATACATATACATTTCAATGTTTTTATTGTGTTTGAGTTACATTTTACGTATTATTCGCATAATAAACGATGCAGACTATTCTTTGGTTAAACCGAGTGTTCTTTTTGATATTTAGTTGACAAAATATAAAAATTTACGTTGAGCGCCACTTTTATGTATTATGTTATTGTGGGGTTGCGCTCTAGGCCTGTCCAACTCCACACAGGGATTACATCTAAAAGAAATACATGTGCTTTACTCTTATAAGAATAAACGGACGGGCGAAACCTACTTATGGAACGGACAGATCACACGCTTCGGACTGCTCTGTACCTATGGTCTCCTTCGGTCCATGA
>NW_024005689.1:0-3284 GCF_014805625.2 Glossina fuscipes | reverse complement strand
TACCTATGGTCTCCTTCGGTCCATGATTTGCAATGGGTCCGATGACCCCTCTAACCTACCTTGTGTCATACCCCCATTCGCGCGTACACCCACGCATGCCCCCGCTACAGCGGTGGTGTATTCCACTTACCCACCAATACATAATCTAAATTTTGCCGCCAAGCAGTTCTAATTTGCTGTTCTTCGTTACTGCTGGCGTTTGTTTTTCCCTTTACATATATTTTTAAAAATACAATTTTGTTTCGAGATTTTCTATCTATCTATACGTACATATACCTTTATTTATTCTGGCCACTTTATTGTCATGGGCATAGCTCAGGTTCGGTAGAGCTTTTTTTTTGGGGGTGTTTCTTAGTATTAGTATTAAAATGTATGTTATTTAGCTCAATGAATACTCTTTCTCTTTTATACCAATTGACAATTAACTAATTTATAACGTTTGAAACTTCTACAAAGGGCAATACATATACATTTCAATGTTTTTATTGTGTTTGAGTTACATTTTACGTATTATTCCCATAATAAAAGATGCATATGTATGTTTTTTTGCTTTATTATCTCTATGGTGTGCTTTTTCTTTCCTTCAACAGCAGACTCATGCTTTATTCATCCAATTTAACGGTAATATAACCATGCCAACAAGGCTTTAATAAAGAAAGGCCCATATCTACCAATTTGCTAGAGCCTACATTCCTAAAAAAACGAAATTTTATTATTAAATCAAAAAAAGAAAAAAAAATTATACAACTTACTCTGAGAGACATCTTCTGGAACCGCTTTAGGTGGTCCAGTTTCTAATAATCAAATCAAAATATGTCCAAACGAGGCAAAATAAAATAAAAAAAAAGGAATAGAAATGAAACCAATACAATTGTGAAAAATGTTCAATTAATCAAATATACTTAAGCTATATAATTAAGTTACAAAAATCATAGTATTAGTAGAAGACGGACGCAAGCCCCAATCTACAGCCTGGCCTAGTCATAGTCTTAATGGATGATTTTATATGAGAAACCGCGTACATGCGTCCGACAATTTTGTTATTTTTTTTTAATTGATGGCTTAATAAAAACATGTCATCTTTTTTTTTGTGTCTCCGAAAATATTCTTTCTTCTTTTTCCTTGTGCCTTAATTTTAATCACCAAAGTAGCGTCCGATCAATTTATTGACATACCATTCACATCATCCCCTCGAACGCCATTTTTTTTTATCCCTTGTTTCTTTTCCACAGCAGGCATGCCAATCGTTCGGAGTTGCATTTGTAACAAAAATTGCGACACAAAAATTAATTGTTGCGAAACATATATATGTATATATATATACAATATATGTACATATTTCTGGGAATTAATTTTTTTCATTGTCTGCAATCGACCAGTGTCGAATCCATGCAACCAATCCGAGAGTGAATAATTTTAACAACAGCAAATTTTAAAAATCATAACTATCTCAGCTGAAATATCTCTCTAATCCGAATGAAAAAAAATGTTATGCCGATTTGTTTTTGTATATCGTCTTTTATTAAGATCATAGGCGGAAGCGGTAGAAGGGTCATTTTTCCTTTCAGACACATAACGTGAGAATCATCCTAATTACGAACCGTGAACATACCGTGAACAATGCCCTTTTGTAAATTCATCTGACAGAGACGACGGAGGTTCAAATGAAATATCTGGCGAATAAAATTCTTCGTAATATAAGCTCTAATAATAAGTAAGTTTTTTTAGTTTCAACATTTAATTTCGTTTATGTCCCTATAAACATATACTCCTCTATAAACATCTACTCTTATAAATCCGAACTTATCAACCTTACTTACGTGTACATGTAATTATATCTAGTAAGGTTAACGTACGGGTGAAGTCTGCGCGAAGGACCTAAACGAGCGCAGTGACGTTCAACACCCCCACTACCTATCATATCCTTGCTTGTACTTGTGTGTAGCTTTTGCTACAACAATTTTTTCTAATACTGTTTAAGCTCCCCTGCCACACTGTATGCAAAGTTTAGTGGAATTTCTCCCAATCGCAATGGTGCTATTGATGCTCCTCCTGCCAAAAAGTTGTTGGTTTGAATTCGTTTATTAAACTCACACATGTTCTTACAATGTAAATTCTTCGATCATAATTAGGGGCGGAGTTGCAACATGACCATCTTTGTGGTAAGGAGCGCAGGACAAAAAGCAAGATTGTACCAAAGTTGCTAAATGTTGTTATTCAGGCCAAAATTGTTCAAATTTTACCGTAATAGTATTTGCACCTCTTTATATGATTTAACCATAGAAAGAATTAACTTCAAGCTATAAATGTTTGACAAAAGAAAAATTGTTGATATAATGTTTAGCAATATGATTATACAAATTTTTAGTTGACATCATTTTCCAACCGTACGGTGGATGATTTTTTAATAATTAAAATGACGTGTTAGTCTTAGAAACTTAACGTAGAGGTCATTTTGGTGTTCCACTTTTCATCTGTCAGTCAAAATGCCGCTTTGTTACGATTCTAGCTCCGTTTGTCGGTAGAGCGATTAAATTCATAGACCTAGCCTACTGAGCCGCATGACAAAGAAAAGAAAGAAAAAAAAGAAAGAGGGAAATGCGAACCAAAAAAAACACAAAAGGATTTGAACCTGAAGAGAGAGAGAGAAAGAAATAAGAAAAACGGTGTGAGTCCGTTCTTGAAGTCGGTGGTCTGTCGCTCGTTCGTCCGGAGTTAGTCCGTCTGTATCTGTCCTATGTCCTCCTACAGTCACCCACGCGTCCATCGCCTCATCGCACTCCTGCTACAGCAGCAATATGTTCAACCTTAGCCACTCATTGCGGCTCACATGTAAACCAGAACAATAAAAAGGAAGGTAAATACCTGACCGTTGTCAGCAGCTGAAGCAGCAGATCCAGCGGCGAAGTCGTTGATATTGTTGTTTTTTGTCCAGCCGAGCAGAACTGCTGCGCCTCCTTATCCTCCCTCCAATGAACACCTTCTTCAGTGGTAGCAACGGCGAATGGTGTGGTCATAAGCAGACTATTCTTTGGTTAAATCGACTGTTCTTTTTGATATTTAGTTGACAAAATATAAAAATTTACGTTGAGCGCCACTTTTATGTATTATGTTATTGTGGGGTTGCGCTCTAGGCCTGTCCAACTCCACACAGGGATTACATCTAAAAGAAATACATGTGCTTTACTCTTATAAGAATAAACGGACGGGCGAAACCTACTTATCGAACAGGCAGTACACACGCTTCGGACTGCTCTGTACCTATGGTCTCCTTCGGTCCATGA
>NW_024005688.1:0-4804 GCF_014805625.2 Glossina fuscipes | reverse complement strand
TAAGCATATATTCGTTCTCATTTGTTTTGCATGTATTGTGCCGCTTTGAGAATAAGCATATATTCGTTCTCAATCATTCAACAGGTCTTTATAAAAAAGCCTCATCGATGCGAGATTAATGTACTCAATAATTTATGTATACAAATTCTATATAATTGAGAAAATACAAATTCCATACAAAAGAGTTTTTGATTCGAACAATCACTTGAGTACACACGGGAACCATAACTAATTAAATACTAAAAAAAAAACATTTAAGTTTTTATATATTTATTTATATATTATTAGATGAATAGACAGAGAAACAAAAAGAGAAATAAAAGGATAGGGTTAAAATGATTCCTAGAATACGTGTTCTCTAGGCATTACGTTAATACTTACATTAGAGTAATTCTTTGCCACAGTGCCATGAACACTGTTGTCTGCAGGTGGACGCCATTTGAAACGTTGTATGTAGGATTCATTGCAATTTAAGTTAACACTTGAAAAAGAACACCAAATCAGTATTTTTGCTTACTTTTCTTATAACTTAGTTAAGATAATTACTTTGTATTATTAACGGCGGCGGTGGGAAAACCAGAAAAACTCTGTTGAGAACAATTGCTACTTGGATAACTGCGGCGTTTTAGAGCCGTGGGCGATACGGATTCTACGCCGGCTTTAATCCAATCAATATCTGCTCCCAATTGATCCTTCCAATCCTCTATGCGTTCGATATTACAATTATTTAAATCGTGATTATTCTTTTGATAATTATCGGTTAGATGTGTGGGTGGCAAGTGTAATGTATATTTGACGACATCATCGTTAGTTATGACCGGCAAGAGTTTGCGTGACAAACGTGCTTTAACTGCAGCTACTAAAGCAGCAGCATCGTCACGTGGGTTTACTATTTGTTCGACTACAGCTAAAACATTGCGAATGCTGGTAATGTGACCCAACACAGCAAGAACATCAAGAGCGGCCTGACGTACACGACGTTTACGGTTTAAGGCAGCGTATGTAGCATTGGTAACGCAAGTTTTCGTATCAAAACAAGTACTAGGGAAGGTCATTAATGCGTATGCGACGAATTGTAGGGCATGTTCTCGAAACTATGAATAAAAAATATAATTTATAAATAATTTAAGGCGTTCGCTTTATTTAAGGAAAATACAAGAATAACTAACTTTGACATTAGACGAAGAGGTAAGGAGGACGTAAACCTCAATTGCAAATATATATATATATTTTTTTTTTGTATTAAATTGTTATTCAAAAATGTTTTGTGTTTTTCATATTAATTGGCTATCTTTCCTTGGCTAGCTGCTTTTAAGCAATCAAAATTATTAACATTCAATGGTATGAGGTTACGAACGAAATAGGAAAGTCATGTAAATGAAATGGATTGAGCACACTCAATGGGGGTACAGTTCATTACTGAATCATGTAAATATTTGGCGGTACTTCCGTATTTGTCTAACGTCCGGAAATTGAAGCAGTCACCTAATGGCCTATAATAGTAAAGCAACAGCATGCTGTAGTACTTTGGCAACTCTGACAGTTACTTTTCGTTTGACCAACGTTTTCTTCAATATTGAAATTTTTTTGTTTTTCATTTTTTCTTTTTTCACTTACCCTTGAGCTTTTCACGTGAAGAAATTCTTGCGATATTAATTTTAAGACTATCGAAGCCGGTGGTAATCTATGCATTAACACTTTGAATACACGATTAGCGCCGGCACTACTCTGACGGCAAAGACCATTCATAATCTGCATAGTACGATCTTCCAGGTTGTCCAGCGGTAATCGGGTTATTAAATTAATTAACAAATTATGTTTCGCTTCGGCCACTTCATGCTTGCATTCGGATGATAATAAGGTACGCAATAAACTGTCCAGACAAGGTTGTACATATGCCAAATTTTCAGAGGAACGTAACGCCTCCTCTAATTGCAATACACCTTTTAAACGATGGCGCCAATTCTGCACAGAGAGAAGACAACAAGCCATTACTTTTATTCGAAAGTAATTTTCTTTTTCCAAATTCTCATTGGCTTTTACATTGATTAGATAAGTGTGTGTTAGTGTTTGCACAAAACAATACTTTCTTTTTTATGAAAAACTTTCAAAGTAATTTTCCCATTTTTTCATTTGCAATAAGATAAGTTTTTGCATGATTTCAATTAAGCTTTGACCTTTAAATTTTTTCGATGTTATAAAATTCTTTAAAAAGAAAATATTTTTCTTTTCCATTGTCTCTAATAATAGAGAAATTCTTACACTTGACCATTAGCGTTGTTGTTTCATTTTATACATATTCATGAATAGATTGCCATACAGTAAACCTTAATATGTGTATATTTTTATAAATTTAAAGGGCGTAGCAAGACTTTTCAATGAGAAGAGACTTTCATTCATTTCACATTAGATTACGTTAGATTACGAAGGTAAATGTGAAAAAAGTGTTCACTAAATTTTAATTTTCGGTCGAGGGTAAGCACTATTTTTATTTCATCAATTCGTTTATGGTAATTTCTTCGCAAGAAGGTCAAATTTTTTTGGAATTAATTACACGCTTTTAATTCTTTAGCAATAAGAAAGTGAAGTGTATCGAACATACTTGCTTTCAAATGTAATTGAGTTACGTAGGGTTTAGGCAGCACAGAGATTACTTGCCTGCTATATATCGATCAATGTCAATGTACAACTCCCTATATGATCAATACAGATGTCAGCTGGAAAGGAATTGCGAAAAACGTCTTTCGGTACTTGCACAAATGATTAGTAGTAGCAGTATGTCAACTTTTTGAAACTTGAAGCTGATTCGCGTCGTGAAATATACTTTTAATTTGTTTTCAAATATGTGAAAAACCACGATTTCATCAATTACTTCGAATACTTGTCAGCTTTATAAAAGCAGTTGTATTAATGTATTTATTATACAAGTCAAGTGCGTCAAGTGTCGACCTAAAAACACAATACTCATATTTTCTGACAATGCGTCTTTTATGAAAAAAAGTTGCATAAACAATTTCTTCCGTGAAGGAATTATTTTTCGTGCATACTTTTCTGCTGCAAAAAAGTTCTCGTTAACTTATTTAGTATTTCCGTAAATAAGTGTGAGTGTTTTGAAGCCGATCTGCCAGTTAAGCCCAGTGGACGCAGATGTTAATTTAATTCAGTCTTAAGAAATTGCGTCTGTGTAGAAAATGGCTAAATTTATATCTTGGGAGCAGTTTGAGAGTTTCCTAGCTTGATAGTGAACTTAGTTTCCTACGAATAGTAAAGAATAATATACGCTCTCTTTTCCCAGAAATTTCCAAATCCCGGGCTGCGTAGTCACGCTATAGCACTTTTTTATTTATTTAATATTATTTTATTATTTTCTGACCATAATAATACCCTACACCACTTGTGGCGTAAGTTAATTAGTATTAAGTTTGTGTGAATGTTCGTAACATTCAGAAGCACTTTTTTTACACCGATCGAAGCTTGTCTGTTCGTCTTGTGTTCTTGTGTTTAACCAACAACGCGCATTGTATCGATCAAGCCAGAATCACTTTTTACGTCGATCAAGCTTGTCTATCCGTCTGTCCGTTTTCCCGATTGAATGTCGCCTGTCCTGCTTACTTATGTTCAATCTATACATCGTAATTTTTGGGATGTTAAGATAAAACTACTTGCGCGGTTATTGACTGTTGATTGTATTTCTTTGCAAGATTGTTTTCATTTGCAAGGTAGTGAAGGAAAGCTGTTTGGTGCAGGGGAAAAGTTACTGCACTTCGTTTTGCAAAGTATACGAATCTACACCCATAAAAAAGATTAATTATATTCGTTCTAAAAAGTCCCTCTCACATTTGAGAGAGTGGCGACCGCTTCGTGACAATAGCATGTAAGACTTTATATTGAAGTTAATCATAGACATCAGCATTCATAGAATCCAACTATGGAATTCATAAAAACAAAGAAAAAAAAGTAGTCGATTTTTTCGTAGTTATACACTTTAAGTAAGGTGTAAATATTGGAAGCAGAAGCACGCTTTTTGATCTGCACGAAACCGAGACCCACTTCTATTCAATAAACTTTCAATTGGTTCAACTATAGAATTCGGTCAAATTTGGTGCAACGTGGTGCCATGCTTGGGGATAAAAATACAAAATATTGCTATCCCTCTTGTATTAGAGACACGTTCCTGCTTTGCGTTTTTACACCTATTTGTTTACCTATCTGAGATATTTCTCATTTACTATTCAGTGCTAACATTTTTCAACTAACTGCATTTTTAAATGGCTATTAATCGATTTTTTTTTTTTTTTCTTTTTTGCATTTACATAATGAAATTAGAGTTAAAGGCTTTTTAGATTCATTTACTTATATTATACTTATATATGTGTATGCAATCGTATGTCAAATAAATTGGAGTAATTTTCAAAACATAAATCATTGGATGGCAACAAATCTGCATAATAAAGTTAATAAACGTTGTGATACTTATTTTCTATAGGGAAATAATCAGCTAAGAAGCTTTAATAAAAACGTAATTTAAGCGTTTTTAAAAGTGCTGTACGCTTGACATGCTAAATGAACATAGTAATATCGCACGAGAAAGATATAGAAAATTGTATCGTACATGCATGCATACATAAAGCCATACACAATTTTCTAATAATGTCCTTGTAGCAGTGAAACTCAACATCTTTTCCAAGTATTTCTGTAATTTTGTTAATTTTCGTGAATTTTTTATATTTTTTGATTACATTTTCATTTGTTTGCCTTTTTTTTTTTTGTTTATATGTTCACATAAAATGTTCAGAATTTCCTT
>NW_024005687.1:0-4528 GCF_014805625.2 Glossina fuscipes | reverse complement strand
AGAGTAAATGTATGCAAGTTTCATAAATTGAAAATATTGTAAAAAAAACATGTGACTTATAGTCGATTGAAGCAAATTCGAGTGCAGGTTATGGGTTCCGCTAATGAAGGGTTTACGTTACTAATGACATAACTCTTAGTATTGAGCGTTCGTTACGCAGAAAACTTCAACTCGAACTTTTATATAAATATCTTAGAAATTCCTTTACGTAGGCCAAACGCTCTACTTATTTAATAAATTCCTTTACTTTTAAATAACTCATCAACAAGTTCTTTCCGAGTTCGTTAAACTGTTTATCTTCTTCTTTAATGCTTGTAAAATGCACTAAACTTTGAAAATATTCACTCGCACGTGCACCTATATACAAAGTTTCTCTAATAGGCATTATTTCCCTGAACTTCAACAGTTATTCATAGCAAACTTTTTAATTATCCTGCAGAAAATCGACGATAAACGTCTGCTTAGCAGACACAACATTACTTTTAAGGATTAACTTAAGCTTTGTGTGATTTTTTTTGCCTTTTTTTTTGTACATTTTTTAAAACTTACTTTTGCGTTAGAATTTTCTCCATTTTAACGAATCGGCGACCATTCGTGGCTGTCGAGTTTGCAGCGACTTTCGCATTCGAATATATGGTATAAGCGCTATTCAAGTTGCAATCCGAGCAATTGTTGTTGGCTGTTGTTAAGTCGTCTAGGGACGTAGTTTCAAGTTGTTTGAAAGTCTCTGTAAAAGTTGTAAAATTATTTGTTAAAAAAGTTTTTTAAGTAGTTTTTTTTTTTTTTTTTTCAACAAATAAAAACCTTGATTTGTACAATTGCTCTTTTGTGTTTGCTGGTGTTGCTGTTGCTGTTGCTGCTGCTGATAATGATGATAATGTGGTTGGTTTGTGGTGTAATGGTTAAAATGCTGCATACGATTGGCATTGTTATTGATATAGTAATAAGGTGGTGATTGTTGCTTTTGTTGTTGTTGTTGTTGTTGCGTTTGTGGATAATGCTGGTTTTGTATACGCCTACGCGCAGTCATATGACTTTGAGACGGTAATGTATAATTGATTTTAGGATATGTTGCGTTCATATTCAGTTGCTGCCTGTGTAAATGAGCATAAGCTCCCATGCCTGGGTAGTAGGTGGGCGGTTTATGCACACGTAAATAATTCGAATCCATCGCAGGGAATCTACGAAATGTAAGAAGATTGTTTCTTTTTAATCTTTTATTAACGAAAGGCGTTTAATTATTAATTCGATAAGAGCTAAAGAAAAAACATCTTACCTTGAATTAATAACTTGCCGCGTAAAACGACCACTTATACTTTCATTAGGCGCGGCAGCAACGCCTCTCCCTGTCGTAATATCATTACTGCCATTGCTACCGCCGCTACTAGTATAAGTACTATCCGAACTTCTTTCATCTATGGAAGATTCAGAGAATGACTTCAAATACTCTGCAACTGTGCATTGGAATGTACGTATATCGTTGCGTAGATTTTTGGTTGTCAAGTGTTGCATATGGGAAAAATAAACAAATTTCTTATGATGAAAAAAAGTTCTTTTTCCGTTTGAAAATATTTACCATTAGGTTTTTTATATGTTAAAGCACAACTTGTAGGATTCGTATCAAATATATATTGAAAATTATTATTGCAGTTGTCAGCCTGGAATGATATTAACAAAAAAAAATAAATAAATAAATAAAGAACCAAAAACGTTTTAGTTTAAAGTCTTTACTCGTATTTTGATTACTAAACTTTTTCGGCTAACCTTTATTTTATATTTAGCCGGCATTAAAGAGCATTGAGGGTATTCTTGATCAATATCACATAAATTTGTTTTCCTCATGCACATATTATTTCTCAGATCGTTCGTAGTTTTTGAACTAATCACATATGGAAAAATCATCTGTGAAATTCGTTTTTCTTTTTATACAATTTATAAATTTCAAATGATATGAAACTTCAAACTTTTCCGTTTTATGAAAGAGAAAAACAGTCTTTTTTAAATGGCCGCACAAATGATACTAAATATTATTTTGACTCATTCGTTAGGGCTGTGCTTTCGTTTATTTGCAGGGCATGCTCAGTAGGCGAAAAGTAAGCCTCCTTATATAAAATTAATTTATATAATGAGTATTTGGGCTACGTAGGATATACAGAAGGTAGTGAATTGTCGTCGTGTCGGTATTGTGTGAGTACATGGGCTTCCTCATGCCTTATCTTAAGTCTCAAAGTGTTCAAAAAAGACCTTGGTCGTTCTGCTTAAAAGTTTAGAGAGAGAGAAAGAGAGAGAGAGAGAGAGCAGAATTAATTGAAATTGTTCGTCCGTCAGACGGCCGGTATGCGTTTGGCTTCCAAAGTGAAAAAAGTTATAAAAGATGGTTTGTGCGGACTGGTCTTAAGCACTGCTAATATAATTAAATAATTGTTGCAATAACTTTTAAATATAATCGAAAATTTTATCATATTTGTGATATGTGATAAGTGGAGCATGTATGGAATTCTTAAATAATGGAATTCGATAATTACGTATTAACGCTACCACGGCAAAAATATCATTATTAAAATATTATTATTATTAAAATAAAAATTATTAAAATATTATTATTATTATTACTATTATTATTATATTTAGAAGCCAAAAAAGACTTTCTTTTAAAAGTTTAAAATGTTGCTTTTTATTGGTTTTTTAATGGCGTTTTTGCCGCGGTGGCGTTAATACGCAAGTACGTGGAATTCTTTAGTATTTGTCCTCTCGCTTTCATTTCGACAGACTACACCTCATTAAGTAACGAGAACATAGCACCTGTGGTTTTTATAATCGCTACTGAAAGAGCGAAGTATTTCACATACATAATACGTTTCGTGATACGCAGAGAATTGTGTATACTCTTCATCACTATCTTTATATCCATAATATATAATACAATATATGTTATATACAATATATAACTTGCAATAGATAAAATTGCATTCATCGTTATTTTTTCGATATGTGTATTTCAATATCTATTTAACTATATTTTCGAAATAGTAGACATTCCGTTTGGAACTTATAATAGGTCCCTTGAGGCTATCCGCCAAATGTCTCATATTTGCCTACCGCCATAATGCATAATGGGAGCATCGTTCGAACAAACAGTAACCCAACGATTAAAATTTGTGTTAATCGGAAGAACTAATGTCTACTTACGTCTGAGAAGACCGGACGTTTTAGGTTAGAACCTGAAGCATTTCCTGAGAGACTTGTGCTACATGAGATCAAAATTATTTTATATTATATCAGATAAGATTTCATAATGGAACATGTATCGTGCGCTTTTTGGATTTCGATACACACAAAAGATGAAATATATTAGATTCGAAACAGTGTCTGTGATCAATGTACCCAAATAAATACCAAAGAAAAAACGGATACAAATTTACTTTCGATTTTACAAATTTGAGCAAAAATCCATTTCAAAATAAACAACAATTTTTGCAGGGAGAGGTTATTCACTCCGCAATAATACTTTCTTATTAACTATATGAGCTTTGTGAAGTTCTAGCTGGTGAAGTCTGTTATTAATACGACGATTACCAAATCTTTTCGAGAATTCACAACAGAAAGAAAAGAACGTAGATTACATTACACATTCACTTCTACATCTATAGGAGTTGGTAACTACTTTTCTCCAATGTTTAATCAGCTAAGAGTAGGCAAAGAAATGTGTTAATACTTTTTGCTTAAGTTCAAAACCGAAGAAGACTGGGTAAGTTATGTTAACATTTGCCTCTTAAGAATTAAGACAACTATGTCACATTACATAACCTTTAAGAAAACTTCTGTATCTTGGTCTCTCAGTAAAAGACTTACAAAGGAAGAAAATTTCGTCTGAGTGGTCGAGTAGTCGAAGGATCTCGACTAACAACTCAACGGTCGTGGTTTCGAATCTCACGTGCAAAAGAGTTTTCAATAAAGCCGATAGCCTCAGGTGCTTCGAGGCTTTAGTCTTATAAAATGTATATAAAGTCAATAAGTTTAGCTTCGGTTTATTCCATCTTTTACAACATATTGCGTTAATAACAACATAAGCAAGTCTTCTCCTCCTATTTTTTGATTATTGCTTATTAAAATATATTAAAGAATAGACTTTTTATCTGAACTTTTACCTATCTCTAATAACCCACAGGTTACGATTACGTTGTTTACGATATTGTGGGCACTTTTATGGATATGTTTTTCAATTCACCCTGACCAACCTCATTCAAGAATGTATGTATATACATCCAAGTTTCTAAAATAATAAGAGTCTCTGTAGCACACGTTTGAAGTGGACACTCGGCACAGGCCGCATAGAAAGGCTCATCAAATGGTTTAACTCTTAGTTTTTGCTTGTAATGATATTCTTTGAGATACGATTTAAGACGTGCCGGCAACTCTAATTCATTTATACCATCGTACTCAATTGTTTTGCATGTATTGTGCCGCTTTGAGAATAAGCGTATATTCGTTCTCATTTGTTTTGCATGTATTGTGCCGCTTTAAGAAT
>NW_024005686.1:0-4802 GCF_014805625.2 Glossina fuscipes | reverse complement strand
TAAGCATATATTCGTTCTCATTTGTTTTGCATGTATTGTGCCGCTTTGAGAATAAGCATATATTCGTTCTCAATCATTCAACAGGTCTTTATAAAAAAGCCTCATCGATGCGAGATTAATGTACTCAATAATTTATGTATACAAATTCTATATAATTGAGAAAATACAAATTCCATACAAAAGAGTTTTTGATTCGAACAATCACTTGAGTACACACGGGAACCATAACTAATTAAATACTAAAAAAAAAACATTTAAGTTTTTATATATTTATTTATATATTATTAGATGAATAGACAGAGAAACAAAAAGAGAAATAAAAGGATAGGGTTAAAATGATTCCTAGAATACGTGTTCTCTAGGCATTACGTTAATACTTACATTAGAGTAATTCTTTGCCACAGTGCCATGAACACTGTTGTCTGCAGGTGGACGCCATTTGAAACGTTGTATGTAGGATTCATTGCAATTTAAGTTAACACTTGAAAAAGAACACCAAATCAGTATTTTTGCTTACTTTTCTTATAACTTAGTTAAGATAATTACTTTGTATTATTAACGGCGGCGGTGGGAAAACCAGAAAAACTCTGTTGAGAACAATTGCTACTTGGATAACTGCGGCGTTTTAGAGCCGTGGGCGATACGGATTCTACGCCGGCTTTAATCCAATCAATATCTGCTCCCAATTGATCCTTCCAATCCTCTATGCGTTCGATATTACAATTATTTAAATCGTGATTATTCTTTTGATAATTATCGGTTAGATGTGTGGGTGGCAAGTGTAATGTATATTTGACGACATCATCGTTAGTTATGACCGGCAAGAGTTTGCGTGACAAACGTGCTTTAACTGCAGCTACTAAAGCAGCAGCATCGTCACGTGGGTTTACTATTTGTTCGACTACAGCTAAAACATTGCGAATGCTGGTAATGTGACCCAACACAGCAAGAACATCAAGAGCGGCCTGACGTACACGACGTTTACGGTTTAAGGCAGCGTATGTAGCATTGGTAACGCAAGTTTTCGTATCAAAACAAGTACTAGGGAAGGTCATTAATGCGTATGCGACGAATTGTAGGGCATGTTCTCGAAACTATGAATAAAAAATATAATTTATAAATAATTTAAGGCGTTCGCTTTATTTAAGGAAAATACAAGAATAACTAACTTTGACATTAGACGAAGAGGTAAGGAGGACGTAAACCTCAATTGCAAATATATATATATATTTTTTTTTTGTATTAAATTGTTATTCAAAAATGTTTTGTGTTTTTCATATTAATTGGCTATCTTTCCTTGGCTAGCTGCTTTTAAGCAATCAAAATTATTAACATTCAATGGTATGAGGTTACGAACGAAATAGGAAAGTCATGTAAATGAAATGGATTGAGCACACTCAATGGGGGTACAGTTCATTACTGAATCATGTAAATATTTGGCGGTACTTCCGTATTTGTCTAACGTCCGGAAATTGAAGCAGTCACCTAATGGCCTATAATAGTAAAGCAACAGCATGCTGTAGTACTTTGGCAACTCTGACAGTTACTTTTCGTTTGACCAACGTTTTCTTCAATATTGAAATTTTTTTGTTTTTCATTTTTTCTTTTTTCACTTACCCTTGAGCTTTTCACGTGAAGAAATTCTTGCGATATTAATTTTAAGACTATCGAAGCCGGTGGTAATCTATGCATTAACACTTTGAATACACGATTAGCGCCGGCACTACTCTGACGGCAAAGACCATTCATAATCTGCATAGTACGATCTTCCAGGTTGTCCAGCGGTAATCGGGTTATTAAATTAATTAACAAATTATGTTTCGCTTCGGCCACTTCATGCTTGCATTCGGATGATAATAAGGTACGCAATAAACTGTCCAGACAAGGTTGTACATATGCCAAATTTTCAGAGGAACGTAACGCCTCCTCTAATTGCAATACACCTTTTAAACGATGGCGCCAATTCTGCACAGAGAGAAGACAACAAGCCATTACTTTTATTCGAAAGTAATTTTCTTTTTCCAAATTCTCATTGGCTTTTACATTGATTAGATAAGTGTGTGTTAGTGTTTGCACAAAACAATACTTTCTTTTTTATGAAAAACTTTCAAAGTAATTTTCCCATTTTTTCATTTGCAATAAGATAAGTTTTTGCATGATTTCAATTAAGCTTTGACCTTTAAATTTTTTCGATGTTATAAAATTCTTTAAAAAGAAAATATTTTTCTTTTCCATTGTCTCTAATAATAGAGAAATTCTTACACTTGACCATTAGCGTTGTTGTTTCATTTTATACATATTCATGAATAGATTGCCATACAGTAAACCTTAATATGTGTATATTTTTATAAATTTAAAGGGCGTAGCAAGACTTTTCAATGAGAAGAGACTTTCATTCATTTCACATTAGATTACGTTAGATTACGAAGGTAAATGTGAAAAAAGTGTTCACTAAATTTTAATTTTCGGTCGAGGGTAAGCACTATTTTTATTTCATCAATTCGTTTATGGTAATTTCTTCGCAAGAAGGTCAAATTTTTTTGGAATTAATTACACGCTTTTAATTCTTTAGCAATAAGAAAGTGAAGTGTATCGAACATACTTGCTTTCAAATGTAATTGAGTTACGTAGGGTTTAGGCAGCACAGAGATTACTTGCCTGCTATATATCGATCAATGTCAATGTACAACTCCCTATATGATCAATACAGATGTCAGCTGGAAAGGAATTGCGAAAAACGTCTTTCGGTACTTGCACAAATGATTAGTAGTAGCAGTATGTCAACTTTTTGAAACTTGAAGCTGATTCGCGTCGTGAAATATACTTTTAATTTGTTTTCAAATATGTGAAAAACCACGATTTCATCAATTACTTCGAATACTTGTCAGCTTTATAAAAGCAGTTGTATTAATGTATTTATTATACAAGTCAAGTGCGTCAAGTGTCGACCTAAAAACACAATACTCATATTTTCTGACAATGCGTCTTTTATGAAAAAAAGTTGCATAAACAATTTCTTCCGTGAAGGAATTATTTTTCGTGCATACTTTTCTGCTGCAAAAAAGTTCTCGTTAACTTATTTAGTATTTCCGTAAATAAGTGTGAGTGTTTTGAAGCCGATCTGCCAGTTAAGCCCAGTGGACGCAGATGTTAATTTAATTCAGTCTTAAGAAATTGCGTCTGTGTAGAAAATGGCTAAATTTATATCTTGGGAGCAGTTTGAGAGTTTCCTAGCTTGATAGTGAACTTAGTTTCCTACGAATAGTAAAGAATAATATACGCTCTCTTTTCCCAGAAATTTCCAAATCCCGGGCTGCGTAGTCACGCTATAGCACTTTTTTATTTATTTAATATTATTTTATTATTTTCTGACCATAATAATACCCTACACCACTTGTGGCGTAAGTTAATTAGTATTAAGTTTGTGTGAATGTTCGTAACATTCAGAAGCACTTTTTTTACACCGATCGAAGCTTGTCTGTTCGTCTTGTGTTCTTGTGTTTAACCAACAACGCGCATTGTATCGATCAAGCCAGAATCACTTTTTACGTCGATCAAGCTTGTCTATCCGTCTGTCCGTTTTCCCGATTGAATGTCGCCTGTCCTGCTTACTTATGTTCAATCTATACATCGTAATTTTTGGGATGTTAAGATAAAACTACTTGCGCGGTTATTGACTGTTGATTGTATTTCTTTGCAAGATTGTTTTCATTTGCAAGGTAGTGAAGGAAAGCTGTTTGGTGCAGGGGAAAAGTTACTGCACTTCGTTTTGCAAAGTATACGAATCTACACCCATAAAAAAGATTAATTATATTCGTTCTAAAAAGTCCCTCTCACATTTGAGAGAGTGGCGACCGCTTCGTGACAATAGCATGTAAGACTTTATATTGAAGTTAATCATAGACATCAGCATTCATAGAATCCAACTATGGAATTCATAAAAACAAAGAAAAAAAAGTAGTCGATTTTTTCGTAGTTATACACTTTAAGTAAGGTGTAAATATTGGAAGCAGAAGCACGCTTTTTGATCTGCACGAAACCGAGACCCACTTCTATTCAATAAACTTTCAATTGGTTCAACTATAGAATTCGGTCAAATTTGGTGCAACGTGGTGCCATGCTTGGGGATAAAAATACAAAATATTGCTATCCCTCTTGTATTAGAGACACGTTCCTGCTTTGCGTTTTTACACCTATTTGTTTACCTATCTGAGATATTTCTCATTTACTATTCAGTGCTAACATTTTTCAACTAACTGCATTTTTAAATGGCTATTAATCGATTTTTTTTTTTTTTCTTTTTTGCATTTACATAATGAAATTAGAGTTAAAGGCTTTTTAGATTCATTTACTTATATTATACTTATATATGTGTATGCAATCGTATGTCAAATAAATTGGAGTAATTTTCAAAACATAAATCATTGGATGGCAACAAATCTGCATAATAAAGTTAATAAACGTTGTGATACTTATTTTCTATAGGGAAATAATCAGCTAAGAAGCTTTAATAAAAACGTAATTTAAGCGTTTTTAAAAGTGCTGTACGCTTGACATGCTAAATGAACATAGTAATATCGCACGAGAAAGATATAGAAAATTGTATCGTACATGCATGCATACATAAAGCCATACACAATTTTCTAATAATGTCCTTGTAGCAGTGAAACTCAACATCTTTTCCAAGTATTTCTGTAATTTTGTTAATTTTCGTGAATTTTTTATATTTTTTGATTACATTTTCATTTGTTTGCCTTTTTTTTTTTGTTTATATGTTCACATAAAATGTTCAGAATTTCCTT
>NW_024005685.1:0-4527 GCF_014805625.2 Glossina fuscipes | reverse complement strand
AGAGTAAATGTATGCAAGTTTCATAAATTGAAAATATTGTAAAAAAACATGTGACTTATAGTCGATTGAAGCAAATTCGAGTGCAGGTTATGGGTTCCGCTAATGAAGGGTTTACGTTACTAATGACATAACTCTTAGTATTGAGCGTTCGTTACGCAGAAAACTTCAACTCGAACTTTTATATAAATATCTTAGAAATTCCTTTACGTAGGCCAAACGCTCTACTTATTTAATAAATTCCTTTACTTTTAAATAACTCATCAACAAGTTCTTTCCGAGTTCGTTAAACTGTTTATCTTCTTCTTTAATGCTTGTAAAATGCACTAAACTTTGAAAATATTCACTCGCACGTGCACCTATATACAAAGTTTCTCTAATAGGCATTATTTCCCTGAACTTCAACAGTTATTCATAGCAAACTTTTTAATTATCCTGCAGAAAATCGACGATAAACGTCTGCTTAGCAGACACAACATTACTTTTAAGGATTAACTTAAGCTTTGTGTGATTTTTTTTGCCTTTTTTTTTGTACATTTTTTAAAACTTACTTTTGCGTTAGAATTTTCTCCATTTTAACGAAGCGGCGACCATTCGTGGCTGTCGAGTTTGCAGCGACTTTCGCATTCGAATATATGGTATAAGCGCTATTCAAGTTGCAATCCGAGCAATTGTTGTTGGCTGTTGTTAAGTCGTCTAGGGACGTAGTTTCAAGTTGTTTGAAAGTCTCTGTAAAAGTTGTAAAATTATTTGTTAAAAAAGTTTTTTAAGTAGTTTTTTTTTTTTTTTTTTCAACAAATAAAAACCTTGATTTGTACAATTGCTCTTTTGTGTTTGCTGGTGTTGCTGTTGCTGTTGCTGCTGCTGATAATGATGATAATGTGGTTGGTTTGTGGTGTAATGGTTAAAATGCTGCATACGATTGGCATTGTTATTGATATAGTAATAAGGTGGTGATTGTTGCTTTTGTTGTTGTTGTTGTTGTTGCGTTTGTGGATAATGCTGGTTTTGTATACGCCTACGCGCAGTCATATGACTTTGAGACGGTAATGTATAATTGATTTTAGGATATGTTGCGTTCATATTCAGTTGCTGCCTGTGTAAATGAGCATAAGCTCCCATGCCTGGGTAGTAGGTGGGCGGTTTATGCACACGTAAATAATTCGAATCCATCGCAGGGAATCTACGAAATGTAAGAAGATTGTTTCTTTTTAATCTTTTATTAACGAAAGGCGTTTAATTATTAATTCGATAAGAGCTAAAGAAAAAACATCTTACCTTGAATTAATAACTTGCCGCGTAAAACGACCACTTATACTTTCATTAGGCGCGGCAGCAACGCCTCTCCCTGTCGTAATATCATTACTGCCATTGCTACCGCCGCTACTAGTATAAGTACTATCCGAACTTCTTTCATCTATGGAAGATTCAGAGAATGACTTCAAATACTCTGCAACTGTGCATTGGAATGTACGTATATCGTTGCGTAGATTTTTGGTTGTCAAGTGTTGCATATGGGAAAAATAAACAAATTTCTTATGATGAAAAAAAGTTCTTTTTCCGTTTGAAAATATTTACCATTAGGTTTTTTATATGTTAAAGCACAACTTGTAGGATTCGTATCAAATATATATTGAAAATTATTATTGCAGTTGTCAGCCTGGAATGATATTAACAAAAAAAAATAAATAAATAAATAAAGAACCAAAAACGTTTTAGTTTAAAGTCTTTACTCGTATTTTGATTACTAAACTTTTTCGGCTAACCTTTATTTTATATTTAGCCGGCATTAAAGAGCATTGAGGGTATTCTTGATCAATATCACATAAATTTGTTTTCCTCATGCACATATTATTTCTCAGATCGTTCGTAGTTTTTGAACTAATCACATATGGAAAAATCATCTGTGAAATTCGTTTTTCTTTTTATACAATTTATAAATTTCAAATGATATGAAACTTCAAACTTTTCCGTTTTATGAAAGAGAAAAACAGTCTTTTTTAAATGGCCGCACAAATGATACTAAATATTATTTTGACTCATTCGTTAGGGCTGTGCTTTCGTTTATTTGCAGGGCATGCTCAGTAGGCGAAAAGTAAGCCTCCTTATATAAAATTAATTTATATAATGAGTATTTGGGCTACGTAGGATATACAGAAGGTAGTGAATTGTCGTCGTGTCGGTATTGTGTGAGTACATGGGCTTCCTCATGCCTTATCTTAAGTCTCAAAGTGTTCAAAAAAGACCTTGGTCGTTCTGCTTAAAAGTTTAGAGAGAGAGAAAGAGAGAGAGAGAGAGAGCAGAATTAATTGAAATTGTTCGTCCGTCAGACGGCCGGTATGCGTTTGGCTTCCAAAGTGAAAAAAGTTATAAAAGATGGTTTGTGCGGACTGGTCTTAAGCACTGCTAATATAATTAAATAATTGTTGCAATAACTTTTAAATATAATCGAAAATTTTATCATATTTGTGATATGTGATAAGTGGAGCATGTATGGAATTCTTAAATAATGGAATTCGATAATTACGTATTAACGCTACCACGGCAAAAATATCATTATTAAAATATTATTATTATTAAAATAAAAATTATTAAAATATTATTATTATTATTACTATTATTATTATATTTAGAAGCCAAAAAAGACTTTCTTTTAAAAGTTTAAAATGTTGCTTTTTATTGGTTTTTTAATGGCGTTTTTGCCGCGGTGGCGTTAATACGCAAGTACGTGGAATTCTTTAGTATTTGTCCTCTCGCTTTCATTTCGACAGACTACACCTCATTAAGTAACGAGAACATAGCACCTGTGGTTTTTATAATCGCTACTGAAAGAGCGAAGTATTTCACATACATAATACGTTTCGTGATACGCAGAGAATTGTGTATACTCTTCATCACTATCTTTATATCCATAATATATAATACAATATATGTTATATACAATATATAACTTGCAATAGATAAAATTGCATTCATCGTTATTTTTTCGATATGTGTATTTCAATATCTATTTAACTATATTTTCGAAATAGTAGACATTCCGTTTGGAACTTATAATAGGTCCCTTGAGGCTATCCGCCAAATGTCTCATATTTGCCTACCGCCATAATGCATAATGGGAGCATCGTTCGAACAAACAGTAACCCAACGATTAAAATTTGTGTTAATCGGAAGAACTAATGTCTACTTACGTCTGAGAAGACCGGACGTTTTAGGTTAGAACCTGAAGCATTTCCTGAGAGACTTGTGCTACATGAGATCAAAATTATTTTATATTATATCAGATAAGATTTCATAATGGAACATGTATCGTGCGCTTTTTGGATTTCGATACACACAAAAGATGAAATATATTAGATTCGAAACAGTGTCTGTGATCAATGTACCCAAATAAATACCAAAGAAAAAACGGATACAAATTTACTTTCGATTTTACAAATTTGAGCAAAAATCCATTTCAAAATAAACAACAATTTTTGCAGGGAGAGGTTATTCACTCCGCAATAATACTTTCTTATTAACTATATGAGCTTTGTGAAGTTCTAGCTGGTGAAGTCTGTTATTAATACGACGATTACCAAATCTTTTCGAGAATTCACAACAGAAAGAAAAGAACGTAGATTACATTACACATTCACTTCTACATCTATAGGAGTTGGTAACTACTTTTCTCCAATGTTTAATCAGCTAAGAGTAGGCAAAGAAATGTGTTAATACTTTTTGCTTAAGTTCAAAACCGAAGAAGACTGGGTAAGTTATGTTAACATTTGCCTCTTAAGAATTAAGACAACTATGTCACATTACATAACCTTTAAGAAAACTTCTGTATCTTGGTCTCTCAGTAAAAGACTTACAAAGGAAGAAAATTTCGTCTGAGTGGTCGAGTAGTCGAAGGATCTCGACTAACAACTCAACGGTCGTGGTTTCGAATCTCACGTGCAAAAGAGTTTTCAATAAAGCCGATAGCCTCAGGTGCTTCGAGGCTTTAGTCTTATAAAATGTATATAAAGTCAATAAGTTTAGCTTCGGTTTATTCCATCTTTTACAACATATTGCGTTAATAACAACATAAGCAAGTCTTCTCCTCCTATTTTTTGATTATTGCTTATTAAAATATATTAAAGAATAGACTTTTTATCTGAACTTTTACCTATCTCTAATAACCCACAGGTTACGATTACGTTGTTTACGATATTGTGGGCACTTTTATGGATATGTTTTTCAATTCACCCTGACCAACCTCATTCAAGAATGTATGTATATACATCCAAGTTTCTAAAATAATAAGAGTCTCTGTAGCACACGTTTGAAGTGGACACTCGGCACAGGCCGCATAGAAAGGCTCATCAAATGGTTTAACTCTTAGTTTTTGCTTGTAATGATATTCTTTGAGATACGATTTAAGACGTGCCGGCAACTCTAATTCATTTATACCATCGTACTCAATTGTTTTGCATGTATTGTGCCGCTTTGAGAATAAGCGTATATTCGTTCTCATTTGTTTTGCATGTATTGTGCCGCTTTAAGAAT
>NW_024005684.1:0-1586 GCF_014805625.2 Glossina fuscipes | reverse complement strand
ACTCAAGTTTTTGGAACTAACCAGCTGTTAATCATCAGCATCAGGTAATTTTTTCTCATAATAATAAATACAAATAGAGAAAACTGTGTTTTTCCTTAGCGAACGTCGTTATGTAATTGGTCTATAACAACAATCACATAGCAACTCTATCTGTGTTCAAAATTATTCCTTTAGTACCCAATGCTTCCTCTTTTCTTTATATTGTGGCCGCTTTAGTAGGCCAATGTACACGAAATATCGACCCGATTCCTGAAGCCTTCCAATCCTAAAATTCATTTTATTTGAACGCTTTAATAGAATGATTCAATTGTTAAACGAACAGAGTATGTTGTCAAACTGAATGCCTAGTGAAAATAAATCTTTAGGTAAAATTTGGACGCTGTAAATACCTGACAATAAACTGCCTTTGAAAGTAAATATTTTTTTATTTGAAACACCCAAATTTTTGGATTTAACCAGCAGTTAATCCTCAGCATCAGGTATTTGTTCTCATAATAGTAAATACAAATAGAAACAACTGTGTTTTTCCTTAGCTAATGTCGCTATGTAATTGGTCTCTAACAACAATCACATAGCAACTCTATCTGTGTTTAAATTTATTCCTTTAGTACCCAATTCATCCTCCTTTCTTTATATTGTGGCCGCTTTGGTAGGCCAATGTACACGAAATATCGACCCGATTCCTAAAGCCTTCCAATCCCAAAATTCATTTTATTTAAGCGTTTTAATAGAATGATTCAATTGTTAAATGAACAGTGTATGTTGTCAAACGTAATGCCTAGTGGAAATAAATCTTTAGGTAAAATTTGGACGTTGTAAAGACTTGCATATGAACTGCTTTTCAATGTAAATATTTTTTATATTCAAACACTCAAGTTTTTGGAACTAACCAGCTGTTAATCATCAGCAACAGGTATTTGTTCTCTTAATAGTAAACATAAATAGAGAAAACTGTGTTTTTCCTTAGCTAATGTCGTTATGTAATTGCTCTATAACAACAATCACATAGCAACTCTATCTGTGTTCAAATTTATTCCTTTAGTACCCATTGCATCCTGCTTTCTTTATATTATGGCCGCTTTGGTAGGCCAATGTACACGAAATATCGACCCGATTTCTGAAACCTTCCCTTCCTTAAATTCATTTTATTTAAGCGCTTTAGTAGAATGATTCAATCGTTAATTTAACATAATGTGACGTCAACCAGAATGCATAGTGAAGATAAACTTTTAAGTAAAATTTGGACGCTGTAAATACTTGACAATAAACTGCCTTTGAAAGTAAATATTTTTTTATTTGAAACACACAAGTTTTTGGAATTAACCAGCAGTTAATCGTCAGCATCAGGTAATTGTTCTCATAATAGTAAATACAAATAGAGAAAACTGTGTTTTTCCTTAGCTAATGTCGTTATATAATTGGTCTCTAACAACAATCACATAGCAACTCTACCTGTGTTCAAATTTATTCCTTTAGTACACAATTCCTCCTCCTTTCTTTATATTGTGGCCGCTTTGGTAGGCCAATGTACACGAAATGTCGACCCGATTCCTGAAGTCTTCCAATCCTTAAATTTATTTTATTTA
>NW_024005683.1:0-7399 GCF_014805625.2 Glossina fuscipes | reverse complement strand
CTGCTGGTGCTGCAACGACCCATTAAATATCTGTTCGTAAAAGCCTGCATCAAAGATTTCCATCAAAAATTAGCGCAACTTCTTAAAGAAGCTCAAAGTGTTATCATACTAAGATGCTTAAGGTGTTGCGGATGACAAGATAAGAGAAAACGGGAAATACACAAACGCAATAGGACAAGAAAAGTTAAAATGGCAGGTAAGATTTCGATAGTAAATCAAAACCCGCCACCCAATACTAAACTCCACCACATTGCGGCTACTCATACAATGATTTTTTAAAATGAGGCATTATATGTGAAGTGGTCGAGAAAGTGGTTTCGATCAATTTTCAATAGCTATCGTCGAATATGTACCAAATTTCGTCAAAAGATCACAAAAATTGCGACTTGTAGGTTGAAGGAAACAAACGAGATAGAAAAACTTAGATCGATGCAAAATGTAGTCCGGAATCGATCGGCATAATAAAAGATGAGTCTATAGTAATTCCACTCGCGTGTTGCATGCATCCGCACTAACTTAATACGCCATTGGTATAAGTCATGTTGGGTATTATAGAAACTTAACGAAATACTTCTATGATGTTTGAAAGACCGAAGAGGCAATTTAAAGAAGTTTCGATAACTGAAGAGCATGTACGTATATTGATTCCTCGACGTCGTCATCCCAATCAGTTCCGGGTGCTAAAAAAATGAAATCCCCAATTTCGAAATCTTTCACTTTATAGTGTATGCAAATGTTGTGGTGTGTTGTGGTGTTGAAGTGTACTACATGGCGCAACTTTGAATGTAAAAAAAAAAAACAGTTCGTCTACATGTCTATAACCACGGAAAAGTATGTAGAACGATTTTTGTTGATTTTTACGTGGAGTAATTGTTATTATTACTAAAATTTTTTCGTGATTGGGGGAGTTAATCGATTTAGCAACTGAATCATCCATATGTAGGTATTGTATGCAGCAATTATTATATGTGCTGTCACGGAATGATTTGCAAACAATTGAAAGCGTTCATTCCGGACCTATCTGACACAGTTCATGTCAATGGCTATATTTTAATTTCAACTGCTTCTGAAAATTTACAAATCCATTATTGCGTTTGGCATTTACTATAATACTTTTGGGAAATATTTACACATATTTACTGTTATTTGCTGTTACCAACCCAATTCCGTAATTACAGAAATTTTCGCGAGCGGTTACGTCATTACCAATGAAAAGAATATGACTTGCGGCTGTCGTCTTTCTTTCAAAGTCAGTTTTGAAAACTTAGAGCTAACTAAACCACTGTTAAGCTAAGCCATGGATTTTTCTTAATCTTCTCATTCACGTAAAATATTGGACAATTTACACAGACCGTCTACGTAACACCGGTGGAGTTGTCATTAATAGAACCATTTCATATACTGCTCAGGAGCCTTGGCTGTTCTTAGGTACGGTGCGGAATAATATCTTATTCGGTGAAGAATATACTAAAGCACGTTATGGAGAGATAACTAAATGCTGTGCTTTATCGGCGAATTTCGAGCAATTGCCATACGGTGATACGGTAGGTGAACGTGGCGCGTCTTTGTCGGGAGGACAAATACCTCGCATTAGTTTCGCACGGCCCATTTATAAACCGGCCTCGATTTAACTTTTAGATGGTCCCCTTAGTGCAGTTGGTGCCTATCTCGAAGAGGTTATTGGATTAAGAAGTTGTTTGGTTCAGCAGAATGTTACTCGCATTCTTATTACACATCAAGTGCACTTTCTCAACGAAGCAGATAGGATAGTTATAATTGAAAACGGCCGCACATTCCGTCAGGGCACATATAAGGAACTAATCATAAGTGAATTAGACTTCGCCAAGCTGCTAGAGCGTCCCCAAAGAGAAAACAGCAAAAGTGAAAGCACCACTTTCAACTCGGAATATTCGAATAAAGAAGAAGAAGATATTCCCTATATAGATGGGGTGCGTGAAAACGGCTACCAACCATTAAGAATCTCAGTCAAGGAATTCACTTAGTTGCTAAAAATGTTTAAGAAAATCATGTTTAAGGAATAAGCCTATATGTTCACCACTATTCTAGGAAAATGCAGATGACGAATTAACTGATAAGATAGCGGCAGAAGAGCAAGCTGGTGGCGGCGTTAGTTTATGAGTTTGGAATGCATACTTTCGAGCCGGTAGCACGTTGGTGGGCTTATCTTTCATAGTTTTCATTATGTTGCTACCACAAATTGTGCGAGGCGGCTCAGATTATTTTGTAAATATATGGACGCAGCAGGAGTATCTGCATTCTATCAATGAAACAACTATCTTAACAACCTACGAATGCTTATACATTTATGGCGCTTCAATCGTCGGCTGCTATAACGATAGTAACAGTCCTAGATATTTTAATCTTGCGTATATATATGCGTCCATCACAAGAACTAAAGCGCTTGGAAGGAATCTGTTAGTTTTGTAGCTCAATGTAAGCGAGAAGGAGTAATGCATAGAATTTTTATATACTTTAAGGCCGTAGTCCGGTGTTTTCCCATTTATCTTCCTCATTGTCCAGTTTGGCTACAATACGTACATTCACGCAATTTACACAAGATAGTAATTCGTGAGTTCGACGATTTGCAAAATGTTCACAGTGCTTTCTGACAATTGATAATGGCAGCCAACACAGCTTTGGGGCTTTGGCTAGATTGCGTTAGTTGTTGCTTTCTAATTTCCGTAACATTCAGTTTTATTGTGTTAAGCCAACGTAAGTATTATACAAAAAGCTTCGTGTTAATTTTCAGGCTCTTTGAATTTATTTAATATTTTTCCAGAAACTTATAGCGGTAATGTTGGCCTAGCAATTTCGCAAGCAATGATTCTAACCGGTATGGTACAATCTGGTGTGAGGCAAGTAGCGGAGTCTTTGAAACAAATGATTCTATTGGCATTGGCAACAATTCCTAAATTACGAAATGTAATAAGGAAATTAATCAAAGTGACGAATGCTCCCGAAACGATGTTATCTTACGACTGGGTAACGAGGAAGATGCAAAAAGGTATTGATTAATGTAAATGAAAATAAGAAAGAAGAGGAATATATCCATACATGTGAATTTGTAGTGGCTTGCAGGAAAATGCGATAGAAGACAGTTCCCATGAAGTTTGTGAAGAAGGTGGAAGACATTCAATACCTACCTCTACTTTACTTAACAGCGGCCATATGTAAGTTGGTAACATGTTTTCGTACGTTCTGTTCTTTCTACGCTTCGATACAATTATAAAATACAAGAACAAATGATTTCGAAAACGTGAACGTCTCAAAAACAAAGAAAAAAAGGTGTTAATACAAGTAAACTACAAAGGATTCTGTTAAGTAGTAGCATCATTCGTGCCTTACAAGATATTTGATCAGGCTTGGAGTAAAATGCTTTACCAACTGTTGCCACTAAAGCACACACAATAGGAACAGGCGAATTTGACTACTATGAGTAGTGAGTCACATCTGCGAAGAGATTTTTTTTTATGACGAAAATGCTTTGTTACCGAAACTGTTCCCCTTCATTTTAGAGATTTGTAAATATCCATTTAAATATCGTGACCCAACGTTACAGCAATCACCCTCTTTGCCTCTTGTACGTTTTATGTGCGTTTCATCACGCGTCTGTGAGTCTTACATGCCTTTCTTGATGAATATTCTCAATCATACCAAAAATATCAAAATCAAATGCAGCACTGTGATCGGCCTATCTGATCTCACATTTCGCTTTCCTAGTATTATTGAACCAAGGATTGGTCATTTTTATTCGACACTGCATGATGAAAACACAGAGTTGCGTTACACGGCAGTGAAAATTATATCCCAGTAAGTAGAAACCTTAGTGGCAAAGCAGCCGTCCGATACTCCTGACTAAATTTAGTAGTAACAAAAAAAGTAACAAATTTTCTCTTATCTTTCTTAATCACAACATTTTTGCAGATTATTTGATTAGCAGAATTATTGCAACTGTTTCAATTTATATCTCTTCAAAAGTTATTATAAATCGATGGTTGTTTTTCCTTTGTTCAGTAACATCAGTGGTGACACTTGTGTCTTAATTACATATCGGATCGGTAGCTAAAGCAAAATCCCGAGCTTTAAGGTAAATAAGGTGTGTAGGAATGAATAGCTAAATCTAAGTGATGCATTTTTTCCCTTTCAGAATGGTTTTGAATAAAGCCAGCTTATGTGCTCGCATGGTGATGGCAATGTTTTAACTGGCTGCATATATGAGGCCACTCATGCAATTACGGTGTTCAGCATATTAAGTATTTTACTGTTTTTAGCACTGTTATATCTTTATGCGTTTGTGGTGGAAAGTCTGAAGCCAAAACAAATTATGACAGCGGGCAATGTAAATTTCAAATCAATTATAATCCTTTTTATATAAGTTATTATTCCAATTTTAAATTTAATTACTTAAATTTAGAAAAAAAAAGAATTCATATTAATTGACATTTCTTTTAAATTGAATTAATATTCTTTTATTACAAGTATTATCTTAAAAATTATGTACCACTTTACCAATGCCCAAATGATTGCTGTTTGATATCACGGGCCAAGCCTTGCACCGCGCCAAATTGATTAACCATGAGATTTGGTGGGAATTTATTTGGCAGAGTATGGAATCGCGTAGTTCATGTGGTTCATAGGAAACATACGTGACACGACCATCGCGACATATGACTTTTAAAAAACGTTCAAGTACATGTATCATGAGAAATGTTCTATATATTGTGACATAACCACGCCTTTTCGGTTCATTGATAATCAAAAAAAGAAAGTAACAATAGTAAAATACGACTTTTACAATAAATGACCCCATTAGAGACTAATTTGATTTATTTTCTCTAAAGTCAATCAATCAATATACGCACGGCATAATATGACAATAAGCAAGACAGTTGTATTCGTCTTGAGCGGAATTTCGCATGTCCACCACCATCAAAATCTTCAGCGCCCCCTTGTTTACTGTCACAAAAAGAAAACGGGATAAAATATTTATGTGTCATCTTTTACTGCCGTAAAAGGTATTGCTAAGAAATGTTAATCTACAACTATCATGACGTCCGCCATAATTAATTTACAATTACACCACTTAGCTTTTCCCATTTTACTCTCCAAGCCATTTTATATGATACGCATATCAGTGGCATTATTAAGAAAACATTAATCCACCAGGTCATGATGTCCAACCTTATTTAGATAAGGAATGATACAAGAACAGCAAACAACAATATAGTTTTGAGCATTGTGTGGGGTTTTTCTTACGATTAATAGGCATAAAGCCTCAAAAAAGTGAAAAAAGATAATTTAATCACTTACAACTTTGTGAGGATATGGCCAATTTAACACAGTAGCTCTTTCTTGGTTCAAATACAAATGATTTTTCAAAAGTGAAAGACAATATGAAATTAGCTAGTAAATTGGTATGAAAAACGTAAGCGATAAGAAGGAAAACACGTACGACTGTAAAAAGACCCTACTTAAGGGCAACATATTCGTTATTGACTTGAAAAAAAGTTTTTTTTTTATTTTATTTTGGATAAATTATTTGTTAATGTTAGGCATGATGTTAAAAATTGGTTTGATACGATTAAAAGCAAAGATTAACAAAAATGGAAATTTGATCTATAGCGATAGAAATCCATTCAAAATGCATTTAGGGACATTTGTATCGGCTTGGATTGCATTTCAAGCGCAATTTACGAACTAGTTTCTCACAGATTGCCACTCCTTTGTCGCTAGCATGATTCTCCAATGAATTCCAGCCCTTAAAATCCACATGCCTTACATAGAAAGTGTAAGGTAAATAAACAATTTTGAAACCATCATTCATTAACAAGGAATAATAAGAACCTTCTGTCGCGTCCTCGCGTGAAACGGGAACTAAAGCAACGTAGCGAGGCACAGATTTACGTCTGCTCATAAATAAACATATGGCGACTTTATCGCGGGCGCGACAACGTTCTCTAATATGACTGGTGTCAATCTACGAGTAGCCATTCGTAAAGACGCAAACATGAAGAATTGTCATCTTCGGGCCACAGTTTTGGCCGGAGCCGATTTAGGACGTTGTAATCTGTCAGGTAGTGATTTACAGGAGGCAAACTTGCGTGGAGCAAATATCAAAGATGCTGAATTAACCTTGAAGGTCACTTCACTCCATACGTCTAAAGCCATACGATGAAAATGAATTAATGGTAATGGGTCAAGTATCAGCAATAATTCTGTGATGTTTGTCTTTTTTAACAAAAGAAGAAAATCCTTGGTTGAGATAATTCCGCATTTATTAAAAACTTATTTATGATATTATAATCGATATGAGCGTATAGTTAAAGTCAGCCGCGATATAACAATCGAAGTTAGACATATCATATTCTAATTACGATCCTCTCGGCATTGAGATTGGAACGGCGTCAGCCCTTAAAGTACCTACGATGTGTAAGGTGCGATGTATGATCTACATAAAGGGAAGGGATGTTTCTTCTATGTTTTACCAAAGCGTTGCGTACAAGCCAAAAAGGGTGGTCTCGAAAATTTCGACAAAAGCCAAATTCAACTATTTCATTGTTTAAGGGTCTCTCTCTCTCTCTCTCTCTCTCTCTCTCTCTCCCGCTCTCTCTTCCTTCTAAAGCAAATTACGCCTGCCTTCATTTTAATACAAGCTATCCGCCTCAGTAGCCCATTAGTCAGTGCGCACGGATTTAAATCTCAAGCAGGGTTGAAGTTTCATTGATCGTAGCTATAATACTGAGTGCTCAGTTGGCGAAAATATAACACTTACCGATTGCGCACATATCCTCTAGACTTGCGGTCAACTCCTTGCCTTCTCCATCTCTTTCCTCTTTTCTGGTCGTCATCGCGTTACTCAAAAAAATGTTCAAAAAAATAGTAGTTAGAATCATCTTTGACAAGGTTTTGAGCCCTTTTTTAAGTGATTGATATTTTAAGAAGACCAATAAAAGCATTGTCAAGTACACAGGGGGACTTTAAATTAGCCGCTTTACACCATATTCTTTCACTTTCACTTGTATTACACTTGTAACAAGTCTGGGCAGAAATAGTGACACGTGATGTACCAAAATTTGAAGACAGCTTCCTTAAGAGCTAACTAGCCTTTGCGAAAAGAAAAGAACGCAACACTTAATTAATATAGTTTACAACCACATTTGTATATATTACACATAGTGGAATAAAAATTGGTGTGCTCTTCTCCTTCGAAGATATTTTAAATTTATATAAAGCAACGATGATTTAAGTGTTTTAAAACTTTATTTGATTTGTATTCTTCCCCTAAGAAAGAAAAATTTTCAAATATTTTTATTTCAACTTCACTTTCGTTTTAATACAGTTTTCTCATCTCATCCCTACTTCGCATTTTTCCTTTCCT
>NW_024005682.1:0-3174 GCF_014805625.2 Glossina fuscipes | reverse complement strand
CGGTCAAAAGAGAAATATACAGAGAAATGGTGGCCGCAGACTAGTGGATGTGTGTAAGTGCTATACCTTTGGCCGCAAAGGACTCACTGCAACTCTACCACATTGGTTACATTAGTCGCAATTCTTAATCACCCTACTGCCGATGCGAATAAACAGTTGAGTGTTTCTGCGAAATCTTTCCTAATATAAATAAAAATTAAACACTGTATCAGCATTCACTGGTATTGTGCTGCATCGTTATTAGAGTATTACGCAATATTCATAGTTAAATTTACATACAATGAGAATTCAAGCACTACCACGAATGGTAAGTAACTTTTGCTCGCTTTCGATTTGTTCTTCGTCGTAGGTAAGCATATGATGAACATGCAGTTTTTATTAACAGTGAATATATATATGCGCACAATACAAAATATACATCAGTCCGTAATAAAGCAGTTACCGATTTGGACACATACCCACTAGGCTGCGCACTCTATTTCTTTCTCCGCTTCTCGCTAACATTTACCGTGTTATGCAGAGCCTGAGCCATATTAAAAATACATGTATTTTATAGATATAATATATATATATATATACGTATATTTTTTTTCTATCTGTATCTCTATAGGTGTCTGTATATATATATCGATAGATATGTTATTGGTTTAGGCATATATATAGATATATAAATACCGACATATATATCTGTATCGATATGTATATCTGACGGCAGAATTTTCAAACCGGAATGCTTTTCGAGGTGTGCTTTGGTTTCTTAGCCATCGTGAGAGGCTTGATGATATCCTTACTAACATGATAAGATAGATTTATCAATCTTTCATAATTAACGCTTGAGAACCCGATTGCCCCTTAAGCGAACACATAGACAGACTTACGCCCGAATTATAATAATGGGAAGTTAACACTAAAGCTACCGACATTTCATGTATACCTACCTATTTCGACCATGAGCGGTCAAATGACCGCGTCAAAAAAACATATGTAAAGTAGATAGTAAACAAAATATTTTTCTGATGCTACAATAGAAACTCGTTCCCCGCTTTTCGATGTTGTATGTTTTATTTACTTTTATGCATTTTCATCACATTTTTTACAAATTACATCATTTTGTATTGCACATTTTCCACATACGTATTTTTTACATTTTATACAAGTTTGGTTTGTTTTGTTGACTTTACAATATCCTATTTGACAAGATCTCCGCTCCGAAGAAGCGGTGTTTGTGTTTATTATTGTTTTTGATGAGCATTCTTGGCTTATTTCTTTTTCTTTCTGATATTCGGTCCCAAGTTCTTCTGCCAACTGAAACAAAAACTCTTGCCTCGATATATCCTCACCCGTCGTTTCTTTATATAAAATCCAAGAGTTTATCCCGGCTAAGTCTAAGATATTGAAAAAGACCTGTAAAGGCCATCTTTGAGATTTCGATTTTACACTATATTTTCTGGCCATTTGGTCGGTTACATCTACACCGAATTTTGTACTATTATCAACTCTAACTGTCTCTGGTATACGGGTGTCTTTTTTTTTCAATTTCAACGGATAAATGCATTGATACTTTTTTATTGGGTTTAACTTTATAAATTGTAAGAATAAAATCTTTCGATTTGTATAATACTGTTGAGAAGCGTGTCATACTATCCTTTGCCTGTCTCGCTAATTTTGGTAGCTCTCTTTTATTTCTCCGGATAGTTCCAACAAGATTAGTTTTTTTTGATAGAAGTTTACTCGCTAATGACACGCTTGTAAAAAAATTGTCAACTGTTATATTTCTCCCATGGCCCGTATATGGTTCTGCTAATTTCAAAGTTACGAACTCTCCAAGTGGGATTGATGATTCTCTCCCTTCATTTTTTCCCAAATATGGAAAGCCGTTTACTATATATTTACTAGTTACATCGGAAGCCAGCCAGAATTTTATGCCAAATTTGTCCGGTTTGTTGGGCATATATTGAGTAAATCTACAACGTGTTTTTGTAGAAAAATGTTGAAAATGCTCTGCCCTTTATTTCGTTTAGTGTATCCTGTCGGTCCTGATGTTTCCTTGAAAATATTATAAAACGATGTTCTTCCACTGTTAGACCCTTCATTTATTTTTTTCCAAATAGTTCCGTCCATAGCAGTTTCAATGTCTTCCTCATTTTCACTTTCGGAACTAACTATGAATCTCTTTCTTTTCTGTTTTTCAATTTTTCATTTTCATCGTCAGTATCGTAAACTTCTTGATCATCTTCCGAACAATCCTCGTCGATATTATTTATTTTGTCTAATAAATTGATATTCCTCGAATGTCTTGACATTTACGGGGTGAATATACATGATATATGATAAAGTAAAAACTAAAATATAAAAATATAAATCAAACGGGGCAAAAACATTGAGACCAGAAATAAAAAACAATTGTAAATCATACCACAAAATATTGTTGGCTCTATTGACTTTGTCGAAACTATCACTTATACCACGTAATAATTTTTCTTATAATATAGTTATAATTTCTATTATACACTGAAATTTTGATGCTCTCTGTTCGTATCGCAAGACCTTACTGTCGTACAAAAAACAATATGTTCTTTGTTCCAATAACAACCTAAAAAATTCTAACCGCATCCATCTAACCGTCCTAACCGTCTACATTGCAGACACATTGATTAGATTCCAGTCTACAATTACATTGCAGACTCCTAAAACAATTTCAAGAACGCGATTATCGAAGAATGTAGTCGTAAATAACATAAATTTTTCAAGTGGTCAAATGACCGCGCCTGGTAGACTAGACATGGTATAATTTTTTTTAAAAAAAGTTGTAAATATGGAAAAATTGTTTGTATGTATATTTTACGAAAAGTCAATAAGATTAACGTTTTATGCGAGAAATTTTAAACGAAAGTTTAAAAACGGTCATTTGACCGCGCGTGGTACGTTTAGTATTAATTAGTATTCGATAAGTTTCATCACTAATGCATTGCACTCTGCGTTTTAATTTTCCCTCCCTTGTGATCGCCATATCGATATGAATCGAATAAGACTTTGATGCTCATCAAGATTTTCGCATGTAGCAAACGAACTGAAGCTATTAATATACCCTTAAGTTTTAACGCTAAACACAATAACCGCCGCACTTACAAGCTCTCAATAATTTTGTAATGTTAGCGAAAAATATGTAAAAAA
>NW_024005681.1:0-3173 GCF_014805625.2 Glossina fuscipes | reverse complement strand
CGGTCAAAAGAGAAATATACAGAGAAATGGTGGCCGCAGACTAGTGGGTGTGTGTAAGTGCTATACCTTTGGCCGCACAGGACTCACTGCAACTCTACCACATTGGTTACATTAGTCGCAATTCTTAATCACCCTACTGCCGATGCGAATAAACAGTTGAGTGTTTCTGCGAAATCTTTCCTAATATAAATAAAAATTAAACACTGTATCAGCATTCACTGGTATTGTGCTGCATCGTTATTAGAGTATTACGCAATATTCATAGTTAAATTTACATACAATGAGAATTCAAGCACTACCACGAATGGTAAGTAACTTTTGCTCGCTTTCGATTTGTTCTTCGTCGTAGGTAAGCATATGATGAACATGCAGTTTTTATTAACAGTGAATATATATATGCGCACAATACAAAATATACATCAGTCCGTAATAAAGCAGTTACCGATTTGGACACATACCCACTAGGCTGCGCACTCTATTTCTTTCTCCGCTTCTCGCTAACATTTACCGTGTTATGCAGAGCCTGAGCCATATTAAAAATACATGTATTTTATAGATATAATATATATATATATATACGTATATTTTTTTTCTATCTGTATCTCTATAGGTGTCTGTATATATATATCGATAGATATGTTATTGGTTTAGGCATATATATAGATATATAAATACCGACATATATATCTGTATCGATATGTATATCTGACGGCAGAATTTTCAAACCGGAATGCTTTTCGAGGTGTGCTTTGGTTTCTTAGCCATCGTGAGAGGCTTGATGATATCCTTACTAACATGATAAGATAGATTTATCAATCTTTCATAATTAACGCTTGAGAACCCGATTGCCCCTTAAGCGAACACATAGACAGACTTACGCCCGAATTATAATAATGGGAAGTTAACACTAAAGCTACCGACATTTCATGTATACCTACCTATTTCGACCATGAGCGGTCAAATGACCGCGTCAAAAAAACATATGTAAAGTAGATAGTAAACAAAATATTTTTCTGATGCTACAATAGAAACTCGTTCCCCGCTTTTCGATGTTGTATGTTTTATTTACTTTTATGCATTTTCATCACATTTTTTACAAATTACATCATTTTGTATTGCACATTTTCCACATACGTATTTTTTACATTTTATACAAGTTTGGTTTGTTTTGTTGACTTTACAATATCCTATTTGACAAGATCTCCGCTCCGAAGAAGCGGTGTTTGTGTTTATTATTGTTTTTGATGAGCATTCTTGGCTTATTTCTTTTTCTTTCTGATATTCGGTCCCAAGTTCTTCTGCCAACTGAAACAAAAACTCTTGCCTCGATATATCCTCACCCGTCGTTTCTTTATATAAAATCCAAGAGTTTATCCCGGCTAAATCTAAGATATTGAAAAAGACCTGTAAAGCCCTCTTTGAGATTTCGATTTTACACTATATTTTCTGGCCATTTGGTCGGTTACATCTACACCGAATTTTGTACTATTATCAACTCTAACTGTCTCTGGTATACGGGTGTCTTTTTTTTTCAATTTCAACGGATAAATGCATTGATACTTTTTTATTGGGTTTAACTTTATAAATTGTAAGAATAAAATCTTTCGATTTGTATAATACTGTTGAGAAGCGTGTCATACTATCCTTTGCCTGTCTCGCTAATTTTGGTAGCTCTCTTTTATTTCTCCGGATAGTTCCAACAAGATTAGTTTTTTTTGATAGAAGTTTACTCGCTAATGACACGCTTGTAAAAAAATTGTCAACTGTTATATTTCTCCCATGGCCCGTATATGGTTCTGCTAATTTCAAAGTTACGAACTCTCCAAGTGGGATTGATGATTCTCTCCCTTCATTTTTTCCCAAATATGGAAAGCCGTTTACTATATATTTACTAGTTACATCGGAAGCCAGCCAGAATTTTATGCCAAATTTGTCCGGTTTGTTGGGCATATATTCAGTAAATCTACAACGTGTTTTTGTAGGAAAATACTGAAAATGCTCTGCCCTTTATTTCGTTTAGTGTATCCTGTCGGTCCTGATGTTTCCTTGCTAATATTATAAAACGATGTTCTTCCATTGTTAGACCCTTCATTTATTTTTTTCCAAACAGTTCCGTCCATAGCAGTTTCAATCTCTTCCTCATTTTCACTTTCGGAACTAACTATGAATCTCTTTCTTTTCTGTTTTTCAATTTTTCATTTTCATCGTCAGTATCGTAAACTTCTTGATCATCTTCCGAACAATCCTCGTCGATATTATTTATTTTGTCTAATAAATTGATATTCCTCGAATGTCTTGACATTTACGGGGTGAATATACATGATATATGATAAAGTAAAAACTAAAATATAAAAATATAAATCAAACGGGGCAAAAACATTGAGACCAGAAATAAAAAACAATTGTAAATCATACCACAAAATATTGTTGGCTCTATTGACTTTGTCGAAACTATCACTTATACCACGTAATAATTTTTCTTATAATATAGTTATAATTTCTATTATACACTGAAATTTTGATGCTCTCTGTTCGTATCGCAAGACCTTACTGTCGTACAAAAAACAATATGTTCTTTGTTCCAATAACAACCTAAAAAATTCTAACCGCATCCATCTAACCGTCCTAACCGTCTACATTGCAGACACATTGATTAGATTCCAGTCTACAATTACATTGCAGACTCCTAAAACAATTTCAAGAACGCGATTATCGAAGAATGTAGTCGTAAATAACATAAATTTTTCAAGTGGTCAAATGACCGCGCCTGGTAGACTAGACATGGTATAATTTTTTTTAAAAAAAGTTGTAAATATGGAAAAATTGTTTGTATGTATATTTTACGAAAAGTCAATAAGATTAACGTTTTATGCGAGAAATTTTAAACGAAAGTTTAAAAACGGTCATTTGACCGCGCGTGGTACGTTTAGTATTAATTAGTATTCGATAAGTTTCATCACTAATGCATTGCACTCTGCGTTTTAATTTTCCCTCCCTTGTGATCGCCATATCGATATGAATCGAATAAGACTTTGATGCTCATCAAGATTTTCGCATGTAGCAAACGAACTGAAGCTATTAATATACCCTTAAGTTTTAACGCTAAACACAATAACCGCCGCACTTACAAGCTCTCAATAATTTTGTAATGTTAGCGAAAAATATGTAAAAAA
>NW_024005680.1:0-7242 GCF_014805625.2 Glossina fuscipes | reverse complement strand
CGTTTGTAAAGACAACGCTTAACGTTGGCAGTGAATCATATGCATGCCTGGCACGACTTGCGGTCCTCGTTATCAAGCTTTCCTAACGCAAAAACAAAAAACTTTGCAAATACTTAAGATTGCATTGACTGTATTGGTTTAATAACAAATGATGTTTATTATAAATATGATGATAATATACCTAAAGCACTGTCTCGAAGCCTGCCCCAGCTGTGCGAATAAAGAATGGGACAAGCACATCCAACGTGCAAGTAATTCACCTTTTGCCACCTAATAGGCCACTTCCTCAGGCACTATCAGACCGAGCCAAACTCAAAAGATCACTAGATGAATCCAAAACCTATAAAAAAAATCCAAGATTGTTGAAATAGTAAAAATGGCAACAAATTAACGAACCTGCGAAGATAAAATATATATATAAAGATTTATAAAGCTTTGTGAACTTCAGCGGAAATGCTTAAAAGTCGATATAAGCGCTTGTCTCTATTGACACCCGTAGGAACTTTGCTTGCATTCATATCGTTCATAAAATAGGAGATAAATATAGTCTATAAGTACTGATATATATAACTTACATATACTATGTCCATAAATTAGTGCGCCACACGTGGGAACATAAGCGAAGCTTTTTTTTACCAGCCCCTATGAAAGTATGTAAATGCAATATTTGATAATAGTTTGAATAGTTTGAAAATGTAGCTTGCCGTTTATAACATAAGTAAGAGCAAATATTTGTTATGTTAATTTGTTTTTATATGTTATGTTATTTATCTGAATTTTATTTCGTTCAACTGAACGACGTAGAGCACCGTATATATACTGTTAATTTTTTTTGTAATTTTCTACATCTCCCAATTTGAAACATCATCCTTGAAAGGTATATCGCACCATCCCTCAATAATTGGATGCAAGGAGCATTACATATAAATTTTACTTATCATTCGTCAATATTTGAACATGATCGACGAATAATAACAAACAAGGAAAAAGAATTGCCGACCTTTCCATAATTGACTACGGAGAAGGCAAATATATTTGATGCCAATCTTTCTATTATCAAAGAGACGAAGAAGACACTCATCAGATGAAAAAATATATTGGGTATTTTCTTAAGTTTGGGAACTGGTGAAATAATTTCAACTATCAAATTTAAAAATTTTTTTGGTTGTCTTTTCATTAAGAAATCATTGAGAGAAAGCGTTTTACGCAAATTTGTAAGAAATCATTGAGAGAAAGTGTTCCACGCAAATTTATAAGAAATCATTGAGAGAAAGCATGCCAGTTGCATTTGTATGAAAAACACTAGTAAAATCTGTTCTCGAAATCTGCAAGAGGGTAACAAAACTTATTTTTATGCAAAAAACCTACAGATTCCCACATTCTCTTCTGGATGAAATTGATAGCCGAATTTATAAGCTTTTATATGATAATATAATAAAATCGTCTGTAAATTCCAACTCATATAATGCACTTTTTCTTGTAATATCAGAGGAAACTCATTAAAAAAAAGTTAGTGATTGATTTGAGAGAATTAAGAAAGAAAGCCTCATTGAGAAATTTCCTTTAAGTGGGTTAAAAAAGATTTAAAATTGCTTTCAAAGTATGTTGACATCCCCCTTTGGCCTGTTATAAGCAGACAATGCTTTAATTTTCAATTTCTCAATGGCGGTTGTCAACAAGTACAGACTCGCTCTTTCAATATTTTCTCAGTTGTCAACAAATGCAGACTAGCTCTTTCATATCTTTCATATCAACTCAATTGCTACCAATGAATGATAATGAGAATTTCTGCTGAGGTTAAATGGCGCTCTTAAGGACCGCGTTATTTATATCCTATGATATTTACATCATAAAAGAAAAACCTTCATATGCAAATCCCAATCTTTTGTCTGCGTTGTTTTAAATCATTTATGGTAACTGCTTGGTGACACATCACCGCATCATTTTCACGAAAAGGCCGCGTCATACTTACGTCACTACCAGGTGTTCGTATTAAAATCGCCTTAAAAACTGCCGTATTTGGGCGGAGGTGCGTTCATGGATTTCCTGTTTCGTCGATGGAAGTGCTCTCTATCACTTTAAGACCTGCAATACGATTGCTTTCTCGGTTTGCGGTACTCAATTGCCTTTTTTTACAAAATATTAAAAACAAAACACGACTTTATGTAATTTAACTATTATTCGAGAGCACAACATTTTTACACTATGTCATAAATGAGGTTAATAAAGTGAAAGTTTGCGTAGCTACTGTGGCCAAACCATGCCCTGTGAAAAAATGAAATTAGTACGCCATGAATCTTCTATTACTAAATAGCCTTTCCAACGATGTTCAGATTATATTGGGTTTTGTCCAGGGGACAAATGATGCAAGCAGTTAGTGATCGGAGAGCATCAAAGCGTGGCCGCATACCACCGCTGCCACCAGGCTCGGTTCGAAAATCGGGATGTGATGGAAATGGAAATAAGTTGCCATGACCTCCGCGCGCAAAGGGATCTAAATCGCCACGTCCGACCTCCGGAAAACCGTAGGGGCGCGGCTCCACTCTCGCTGGCAATGAGCTTATAATTAAAGTACAAGCCAATAGAATTAAACGCTTTAAGGCATTCTTGATGTGGTAGAAATATTGTCGGGCTGGAATGAGTTGAAAAGCATCTTTAAGGATCTACTATGAGGATAGGAGAATAAGCACTTAACTGAGTACGAGGGAAGGTCTAAGCGGCATAATTTCCGTAATAAATATTTGTAACTATAAGGTCCTTACTAAAATCGACGTAGGCAACATTCATTTGTATGCCTTTGGCTGAGGGTTTAAAAGTAAGGCAAAAGAATGTAAGGTGATTGGTGCAAGCTGACCTGACTTTCTGATTCGAGATTTTAGAATGCGTTCACGTAGCTATGCGTCTATAGCTTTTATAAAGTGCGAAAAAAACACAAGCCATCCAACAAATAGGAAACTTGCCTGTTTCCGGAGAACGATTGAAACTCGATGTAAGATTGCGACGAAATTTTACTATCTGGCTTTTAAGAATGTAAAACGCAGGCCGGTCTGGAGCCGGGAAAACGCGATCTTAAACTTTGCAACATCTGTTTGTCTGATATATTTATTCTAGGAATAAATTCACAACCAGTTATTTAATGCGAAGAAAAGGAAGAAGAATTAAAATTAATAAAGTTAGCAGAAGCGTTGGCAAAAAAGGTTAAAATCACTTGGCCACGTGACGTTTCACAACCGTCAATTAAGATAAATGAGAGAAATAAATTATCTTTTCCTTTAGAGGCAAACTTATGCATATAAAGTCGTTTTGAATTGCTTAAGTATGGAAGCCACTGTAACAAACTAAAAAAAAACGTTTTTTTAACAATTTTTTTGGGATGGATAGACAGACTATCACTTTTCGTTGAGTTATTAGGCACATGTTTAAGTATTAAAAAATATATTTCAGGCTTCTAAGTAACACACACCACACAGACGGACATACATGGCTAATTCAACTTTCAGAATTTCACACTGATGAAGAATATATATACTTTATAGGATCTCTGAAGCTTCCTTTTGGGTGCTACATACATTATGGACAAAAACAAAATTAGTACACGCCCATCTTACAGCAGTAGATATAAAAATCGTTAATCTTTTTTCCTATAGCTGCTGCGCAAGGCATTTAAAAAATATAGATTTCCTAGCACCCGAGCTGTAAGTAACAGTAAGTAAGTACAACGTTTGTATGGGCATTATTAGTGCATATATTTCTCGCTTTTTAAGCGATATACAAAAGTGCAATAAATTAGACGTATTTTAACATACACACTTATCCTTATAATTGTAAAAGAGAGCGATCCAAGCCTTGGGGGGTGGCAAACAACAGTGGGTGCCATCAATTGTACCAATGCGAGGAGGGAAGCCCCACATATTGTTGAAATGCTGAGCTATTTTCCACCGTCCACGTTCGTTGGACGGGACTATATATGCAGGTGCTAAATTTTACAATATAAATCCACATGTTTCGTAAATGATTTTTCGCGCATACGAAACTTCTGTTTTCAATGAAGTTCAAATCAAGTTAGTATTATTATTAAGTTTGCACTCGTCAAGTGCTTTGTCAACTTTGTCAAAATTTTAATTTAAAATATGTTTACTTACATAAATCGGTAACTTGAAATTTTAGGCAATTTATTTTCGCGGCCATACACAAAATCTTACATTACCTCTTTCCAGATTTTTCTCTTTTCCCATTTTATAAATTCAAAAATTCCTTTTTAAGAAAAAAACCTTAGAAAATCGTAGAATTTAATAAATTTATCAGTGAACAATGTTTACGAAATATGCTAATTATGTTGGTTTCCGTTTACCAGTTGCAGTGAGCTCATTTCTAAAAGATACGGTAAGGTTTGCATCGGGCAGGGACTGGTTCGCGCCCTCTGGTTGCGCCAAAGTTATTGAACCCAAATGTGATCCAAACTATCCAGAGGTTTGCGCTGAAAGTGCAATAAAAAATGTGCCGATGAAAAAATATTCTCGCCCAACAAGATACCATCGTTCCGGTCGAAAGGAAACTGGTATGTGGAAACAGCCCGATTGTTGTGCTTCAACGTGCCCAGATTTGCCAGTGCGTATGGATGAGATCTGCTACAAATCGAGTGACAAACGACGCAACTACAGGCAAACCTGGGTATCTTGTCCTCCGCTTAGTACATTAGAAATAGAAATGCGCTGCACTTGCGATGACTATCCGATAAAACCGTTGCCCAGAAGAAAAAAGGAAGAACTACCCAGGAAAAAGGGTTTAGGAAAACAAATATGCCTATTGGCTTGCAAAATGTCAAATAAATACAGATGGTTAATGCCATGTCAAGGTCTTTATCCAGCGCATCCGAAACAGAGAAAACTATGCTGTTTCAGGGCTTACAAACATGGGTGTGATCCGCCACGTAATCCCCCAAAATGCCAAAGACTATTTTCACCTAGTGGCTGCAAAAAAGAGCCTACTCCATATCCATCCTTTTCAGAGTGCCAGAAAATCTGTAAGACGGAAGCCGACACAAGGCAGTGCTTCAATGCTGACGCTAGAGCACCTACGATGTGTGAAGTTTGGGATGAATTTCGAAAACGTCTTTTCTTACCCCCACCCTATGAGGTTGCACGATAAGTACAGAAAAAAGTTTTCAGAAAGTAGCTTTTAAGAAACGTTAACGCAGACTTATCTAAAGGAGGATGATACGTATATCAAAATATGGCACCAATATACATGTGTAGACACAGCAATTACGTGGCCTGTGTATTCATGTATACATGAGGCATATAAATTTGCATATATATATAACCGCATGCACTTTCATATGTGTATATATTGCCCACATGATATGTATATGCCTATGTATGTGTATATCCTTGTATATATATACACATATGTATACATATATATACATAGATACATATGTGTATGCATACATACGAGCATATATATGCATATGCATACATATATCAAGGGTCTTTAAATTGAGATAACGCCCAGGTATTTAAAAATTCCGTAATAAAAAAGCCAACTCCTTCTATTTTTCAATGTCTTATCAATTTCAGCCGATGGGAAGCAGAGCAATTTTAAACTAGTAAACGAAGGTTGTTTCTTTTGCGCTATATATGGGTGAGATAAGTGCTTTAAACTCACTATGTCCGGACAAGGCACCAAAAAACATTCCTCGTTACTAACAGACCCGATTTCAAAGCACCTTTTGGTTTTCTATTAGTTTTGTCTAGTGTTTTGACTTCGAAGACTAGGCTCCCGAAGGGCTAATAAGTGCTGTAGGTCTGTGAAAACGTAACATGTCAACAAAAAGCGAGGAAAACTATTACTTGTTTAACTTCATTCGAAAGACATAAAAGGCTTTGCGTAATCAATAATTGCCAATTTCGATTCCCGAAGCAAACAAGCAAAATTGAGTGTAAGTCGAAAATAAAATCATTTAATTAATCTATTAATTACCTTAAACTCTTTTGCTCTATTGATCCAATATTGCCGCTCCTTTGTAGCAATGGAGACAAGCATGTTATAAGTCGTGCTCTGTCAATGGCTTATGCGAACCTTGTTAAAGATAATAACGAAACAGGGCAAAACAGCAGCACATATATTGACAGCCCTTTAGATGATGAAGGTCACAATGAAATATCATGGAGTAGAAACAGTAATCGCAGGGGCTACAAATGTGTGAAAAAGCGGCTTTTCAACCTGACCATAATCTTGGTGATTATACAGTACGGTTTGGCGGATGACGGCTTATAGAAGTTATCGCAAGCATACTTAGCAAATATTATATAATGACCTTAAATGACGACATCAAGAATTACACATAAGTATAGATCCGCTATCAGCACAAAAGCAAACAATCAAAAACTGATAATTTGGAATTATTTAATCCAAAAAAGTTGTAAGATCTACAAAAATAACACGATTATTGTCGATTTTCTTTAAAAAAATGCCATGCATCTATCTTTTTTTATATAACATTTTTTCCAATCAATGATCTGCCTGGAACCTACCAACATATAGCATAAAAATCAAGCTAGAATGTTAATTGCTTCTAAGAATTGTTTTATTGAAGAATATACGCAGCGACGGCCCGTAGTAGGATTGTAATTTTTAGAGGATATGAACCAAAACATATTTTTAAGATGATTGAGAAAGCAACCACCACATTGTAGGCGATATCGCACAGAGATGTGCAAACAAGACTCTATATGTTAATAGGACGAATTCGTTATTTAACGAGTTACAGAGATTTAGCGAAAGATAGCTCGCCAGAGTTTCGAATAGTTTCGACCTAAAATCTGGAGTCTCATTCAAATATATTACAGTTCAATAAATGAACGAGAGTAAAAATGATGGAGAAATTGTTTTTGTATTGAGCTGATGAGGGTACTTGCCAGGGTTTCTATTCAAAAATACAGAAGAATAGGTTGGTGATATTCAAAATGATTTTCATCGCTGCCCCCAATATGTGTGCCTAGTTCCTCAAGGCCAGAGCATTATAGCTAATGTAACAAAGTACAGTTCAGTCAAAATAGACAGTTCAAAATAACACATGGCGATAACATTTCTCCACAAAAGTAATAAAATGTTAACTAAAACAGTTCGGAGACTGTCAAAGAAAACCGATTTGCATTTAAAAATAATTTGATTGAAACGAAACTTGCAGTTGCGTTTGTAAAGACAACGCTTAACGTTGGCAGTGAATCATATGCATGC
>NW_023998451.1:206094-295843 GCF_014805625.2 Glossina fuscipes | reverse complement strand
GCTTGTCAATGCAAGCAAAGGTAAAAGTTGATCATATACACGCGCGTTACTGTAGTAACCTTTATGTATACATGCATACATCCTACATCATACGTAAACGAGTGCAATCATCTCAAATTGTTGAGTTAAGATCTAAGTCATGCAAATGTAAGTAAATGTGTTAAACTATGTATATGCAATTAATGAAGAAAAACGGAATGACATGAAATACTGGAGTATAGATAATATGAATCAATATGTAAACAATCTAATATAAATTTTGCAAGCGACTTTGAAAGATCATAAGTTTGCACACATATTTATACTCTACACCGCTTTTGGCACGGGTTGTATTCTTCAATAACTTTCTGAATCGATTTTATTTGGTCTGTCCACGTATTTTTGTGCTCAACACATTGGCAGGCCGCAACTTTTAATATATTTTGACCAAATTTGGAGCGTTAGCGTCTTTTGTTTCCAGAGGGAAAGCTCTTGGAAATGACTTGTTTCGGGACGACCATCTTTCGTGTAATGTCGAATATTAAAAAAGTAAAAATAGGCAAATTTTAAAATTTTTATAACAAGCGGTACAGAGTAACAGTATTTCGCCGCGACAACTTTGACTTACGCTTGCATACCGAATGGACTGAACCAATCCATCCTATAAAAAGTAAGCTTACTTTTTAATATTTTGTGATGAAAATGAATCCAATGTATTTATTTCACACAAAAATCAGCCGTCGGAACATAGCTCTATTAATGCGTTCCTAGCCAATAGAAAGGTTATCAGGAAAATAAACCGTTATATGACGACAACGTTTAATATTTCGTATTTAATGATGGAAAAAAGGAAAGGATAATTAGACCTTTAATGGGAAAATTAATTTTGCTAAACCTAGACCACGTCAGGTGCAAACAAGTGCCCTACTTATCAATCCGGAACAGGAACCTAAAACTCGGCGTCGTAATTTGTTTAATTCGATAATTAGCTTAATCCTCTCATCTTGCATGTGCAAAATGTCAATAACGGCAAAAAGAGACACAAAAATATATAGGTTTTGCCTACATTTCTAAAACATTCAAGAAAATGGTATTTGCTGTAATTAGCAGTTAGCAAGGAACGCAGGTTTGAATGCACTACTATAGGTCACTCAGATCAAAGAAATCAATTGCAGGGCTAAAAGTAAGGGAAGCATATGCCTGCTAATTATCTTAGATGTTGATTTAAAATTTAATTGATATATTTTCCAAAGGCAAATTAAGGCCGCTAGATGTGGGCATGGTTTACATCAATTGATTAGTACTTCAATTAAGGAGAATTTTTAATAAGGACGGCATTCAAGCTTCGATGTAAACATATGTGCCCGTAATTATGAACGTGGTCCAAGTCATATATATATCTATGTACTTATATATATATACTTCTTGTTTCGAATATTTAATGATTTGCATTTGAATAAATTAAAAAATATTTTTGCGTTATGCAACATTTTAATTTTGAGTTTTATTAGTTTTAATGAGTTTTTAGTTAATGGAAATTTATTATCAATATGACATTTTGTATGAATTTCATTGAAAAATGTTTTGTTTAAAGCTTGAATTGACTTCGATCATTTTCAAAATGAACTTAATGCCCTATAACCGAATCAAAGCAGTAAAAAACCTATGAGTTTCATTAAAAACAATAATTTTAATTAAATAATTCATGAAGATTTATTTATTATTTTTGAAAAGTAATACATTTTATCATTTTAGGCTTTTATCATTACGGGGTCTTAAGATTCTTAAAGGGTTCGTGGAAAAATGAAGTGACTTATGGTAGTAAAAAAATCTTTATGTTTTTCTTTAGTTATACTAGTCTAGTAGTATGTGTCTGTGTATAATGGAAGTTTTTAGTCTTCCTCCCGCCAAGTCATGGAATATAGAATCATTTAAAGAAGTTTTATACAACATCTTAAAAGGTTAATTTTCAATAATCTCATCCACTGACTTTGCAGCCAAGTTACAGGTTAGCCCGCGGTATTTTGTACTATTCTTGTCATTGACTCTTCTAGCAATTTCGTCGATTTAAAACCCGGCTGCAACATTGGTTTTACCGAAAATGCATTTGTTTTCCTATACTTTCCTATCAATTCCTAATAATAATGTTGTAATTTGCTTATTTATTTTCATTTCTATCAACCTAAAACCACAGTGATATGGTAGAAAGAAGGATAACCAGATACCAAAAATTAGTAGTCTATCGTTTCAATATTAATATTTGATGACTGAGCAATTTTTATCCATGTCAATGACTTGGGCCTGAACAAGCATCATTGTAAGCTATTGCGTGTTATATCCTCCATATGCATGAAAATGCATAATACTAATGAAACAGAAGGTTTTGGATACGGGAGTGCTTTTTGCAAATTAAATGAGAATCCATAATATTCCCCGGGATTTTCCTTTGCTTTTTTCTGGCCCTCTGCAAGACAATTCCCAGCTCGTTCGGCATTTTGCTAATGTAAATCATGACTTTGTCTAAGATGTAATATATCTTCCTCATTGCTCCATGCTTCGATTTTTCCTTCCAATCAATCGCATTTTTAGCATGTTCCTTTTGAGGAGTATGAAAATTTAAATTAAATTCAGTATTAAATACTTTCTTGTGGATCCTCTTCTTAACAAATGATTGGTTATTTTCGTCACATATTTCTACATACAGGCCATAATTTTTACGAATATTAAATCACGACTTAAATATTTTCGACCAGGAGTCTGCCGAGCTCTGTTTTATTTGACTTAGACCGATTTCATGATTATGGGCACATGTAATCTTTCTGTTTCAATTTTTTTACTGAATGCTCTTTCAATGTAACAGATCGACGGACTGAAATCTGATGCTTAGAAAGTTTAGTATTTAAAGATGCACAAAATATATAATGAAACGAAATTTAAATACTTAAAACTTCAATTATCTGACGTCCTTTCTTCATGCGTATCCACTTGTTGGTAGAGAAGCCACGTCTCTGAAATCAGATAATCAATTCCAGTCTGAAATTTAGTCTTTCAAATTAAATTGGTTTTCTATGGTTGTTTATGGCTTTAAAAATTCTAGCAATAAATAAAGCAATGAAATCAGATTCACACCTCGCGTAGAGTATGGATCGAACTTCCGATTAAAGAAATAGCGAAATGTTGTCGCAACTAGTTGTTATCATTAGTAGCAGACGCTTAGCTTTAAACTGAAATGTTTGCTTTTCATTTAAGCCGATTGCAATCACAGTGAACAGAGTCAGTCATCTCGTTCATCTCGTTCGTATGATCTGAGTTTTTCTTTGAAACTATATGCTGTCTTTATGCAAATTTCGCTATCTTTAAAAAAGTATTTTTGCTTTTAATGTCTGAAACCATATAAAGATATCCAGAGCGTCGCTAACAAAGATGTTCAATTTCCGTTGATCCTTTTCCTCTTTTCGTTGTAAAGATTGTATTTATTGCTACTTTTATCCATAAAAGGAATTTATTTTGGATCACTCCCACTTTCCACTTAGACTATCGGAGTAAACATGTTCAGCGTCGACACTTTTTTGTTAGGAAATTTTACCTTCTTTTATCTTCTCTTTTCCAACCCCTTGGCCCGTTGCCTAAAAGCAGTAACATTAAAAATATAAAATTTAAAATAAGAAATTTTAAAATCAAAGAAAACTAAAAACAAGACTAAGAAAAAATTGAATTCGGTCCGGACCGAATCCTTTATACCCATCTCCATTATATTAAAGAAGACAAAAGAAGTAAAAGAATAAAATTCTATGTTCTTTTTGGTTTTTTTTTTTTTAATTTTTTTTTTCTTGTATCATGCACACTTTCCTTTGTTTTTATATATATATATACGTATATGTTGAAATTAACAGTTCTTGTTCTTGAAATGTTTTGTTAAACGAACTTTATTGTTTTTTTTTTACTTTTAGTATTACTTATCAGTTATTCTTTATTTATTACACTCTATACCATTTGTGGTACAGGGTGTATTACCTTAGTGGGGTCACATCTAACACGCAGAAGGGATTAAGATGGACTTTCCTTTTACTATGCCGATGAATTCAGAATCATAATCTGAAATGATCTCAGCCTGTCTGTCCGTCTGTCTGTCTGGTATTTGTTCATGTAAATTTGTGCTCAAGCTACAGGTCGCAATTTTCGATATTTTGATAAAATTTGATACAGTGACGTGTTTTGACTCAAGGACAAGCGCTATTGAAAATGGTTCCGATCGGTCCACTTTTTGATTATTCATTATAGTACTCTATTCGGAAAAGTCGTCATATGGAAGAAAATTGTAATTCTCAAAATTTCTCGGCAAAAGTGGTTAAGTAGTAATATTTCGGCATAGTAAATTTTTATGATAACTTTGGACAGTCTGGGGAAATTTTTAAACGCACTCACATGTAACGAAAACTGAAGTTCATACAAAAAAGGCTGTGCAATAGTAATTTTAAAAAAATTAACTATACCAAATTTGGAATATTTCGGCCTATTTTTGGGATCCTTTCCTAATAGCGATTTTCACGAAAATTGATCCTTTTCAGAGCAGAAAAGTCCAAGTTTTAAAATGTCGAGATTGACCCATTATATTATAGTAATTTCATACAAAAATGAACTCTCTGAAAATTTGGATCTATACTTATTTTTGGCTCCTGCCCTATGTAAGAATTAAACTTGTACTACACAGTTTACGTTTGCCTATAAATACGTACTTGAAAAATATGCCTTTATATAGAAACAAGATATGTTATTATTATTATTATTATAAATTTAGCCAGAGAATAAATTCTAAGACTAAAGTCTTAAAGCGCTAGCATCAAAGGCTTTAAAAAAAATTGTGTGACAAACGTCTGCGACATTTGACATAAGTGCATACTGTATTGTTCTAACAAACATTAAGTTTTATATTCAAATGTTTTGAGAGTAATAATATAATAATCGATTTTTTTAAAACTATTATTATTATTATTAATTTCGCTAAAGAAATAAATTCTAAGCACTGGCATATAAGGCTGTCGGCTTTTATTAAAAACTCTACTGCACTTGAGATTTGAATCCACGGCCAGTCGAGATTCATCGCCTTCGGCCACTCAGACGGATAGAAACAAGATATAAATTTCGTGTTTTATAATAAAAACAACAATTGTGTTAGACATTGTGATGTACGGTATTTAATGGTCGGCCTTGCCCCACTACAATGTTTTTGCTTGCTATACTTATAATTACTATAACATATCTTACGCATATAGGTGCAGTTACGATGAACTTTTTTTATTAAATTTTTTAACCATTCATTGTATTCTTCTTTTTCTTTAGAATCAAAGTTTTATATAATATATAATTTTACTTTCAATTGTCTAGCTATGTGTTTTCTTTTTTCTTCTTGATAGCTTTGATTTGCAAACTTGTCAGTCTTTTTCTCAGTCATCGGTAGTAACCCAAATGGAAAGAGCACACCATTTTCAAGTGCCCAACCCATCCTAATGCTGCACAGACATAACTTCTCTCTTTCAATTGTACCATTATATGAGCGGAGAACTATGAGAAGAGGCACTAATTAACGGAATTCCGTTATTATATTGCAGACTACTCTCTTGTAAGGAACAGGAGACAAGCCGATCGATAGAAACCCGCTACATCTGTTTACGCGGACGTTACAAATGGATGCAGCTGATGTTTTCTATTTTCAAAACAAAAGTTTTTGTCGTATGGTCATGTGGGCGTTGTCCTTCAAAAGTTTAGGTCAATTCCAAATGCTTTTGCATATTTGTAGGCGATATTTTCATTTTCGCTAACGGGGGAATGTTTACCACAAATGCTACAAAGTTGCGCACAGACTTTGGACAAACGAATAGGCGAACATGTTTAGGTGCATTCCAAATTTGAAGCTGGCCAAGAATTTATATACTTAATAGGGTTTTTGAAGTTTGTTTCTGCGCTTTATAAAATTGAAAAAACAATTAAGTATTGATATACTATAATATTGGGTAGGCATGGTCAATTTTTTTGCATTTTTATACACAAATGTTACAGCATCACCCATAGGATATGCGTTACAATTTTTGTATATTTATTTGTTATAGTTTAGAAGTAATGAGCAAAAAACCAATTTTTCATTACTTTTGAAATGCAGAGGTGTTCTCAGTGTACGTAGCGGTGTGTGAGCGCGTCCTTGGACCGATTTGGCCCATTTTCAATACCAACCTGTGTGCAAAATCTTATTCTGTTTCTAACATATTTAAGGTCGATGGCTTCATGTTTGCAGCCAGAAGAATGCTTACAACAGACATTACACAGACAGACATACGGACATGCTTAAATCGATTTAGAATTTGATACTCATCAAGAAATTATGTACTTTGTAAGTTCTCTGATGCTTCCTTCTGGAAGTTGCAAACTTTTTGACAAAATAAATATACCCCTTAGCCTTCGGTGATGGTTATAAAAAATTACAAACAAGAATACAATTAAAAATATAAAAAAATTCAATTTATTTTTTTTAGTGCAGAATGTATAAAGATATATGTCTTCATGAATTTTTGTAAATTTTACGATCCCGCTTAATTTTTTAAGGAAACCAGCATTATTTTTTCAGGCTTGTATTTCCAATCTATGGGTTTATGCAAACAAAAAAGATAAACTTATGCATAATTTTCCATTTGATTACTAAATAATTTACCTATCGGCCAATCCCAAAAAGATGGTAAATACTTCGGATTCAATTCCGTAACAAAATGATCCTTCAAAAGTATTTCCAATTCCTGTAAACCTCCAAATTCGGTTTGAAATTTATTCACAACTCTTTCACCGTGTTCGTACTCTGGCCAGTCTGAATACTGAATTGACGCATCAACTATCCTCTGGTGATCAATGTAGGCTTCTTCAAAATGAGTTGACAAAATAGTTTTTAAATGGTTGCGTTTTCCTGTCGATATAGCATTGTCGTCAGTTAAGAGTGTTTCTGCAGCCCTTTTTACTTCTGTGACCTGAAGATGTGATGGAATGTTTCATTTTAATTGAAACAAAAAAACTCCAGTCAAAACTCACGAATTTCAATTCTGGCCTTTAGTAGGAGGATGCTTAAGATTTGGAGGAGCTCTTTCAAACAAAAGTAAACGTTTATTAAAAAAAATTGTACAAGGGATAATTTTCTAAAATGGCTTTATCTCTCGGGTGGAAAGTAAACGTGTCTCGAAAAGACGCAAGGGTCTTCTCAGACTATTCGGAGAAGAAGTTCAGCATTGCGTTAAATCGAAAATTGCCCAAATAATGAGTCAAACGTTGCTATCATGAAAAATTACGTTGTCATGTCTTTCATCATTTAACACGGATTTTTCACTTTCCAACGAATCGGTTGTAATTTTCTAGTATTGGTTCCTCTAATATTGGAGCAGGTCCGAACACCCTATACATTTTCCTTTTTGAGCCTAAGACTGCCTAAGCAGCATTAAGTTGTAATTTATCGAGACAGGTACTCAGTAAAAAGTGAGGGCAGTACTTAGGATCATATAGAGATGTTAAGAGAATTACGCAATAGTATATATTTGCAATTAAGCCTTTTTTTTAAATTCCTTCAAATCTTGCGCATATTTCCAATTGGTAAGTATACAATTTACCTGGTCAAAGCTGTACGGAGCATCGCACTTTTGGCTCAATGCAGTACGTATTCTAATATCGGATATAATATCTGAAACGTTACATTTGGGGCATAAATGCAGGACGTCGCTTGAAGTAAAAAACTGGGTTATCACTGCAATTAGTAGCAAAAGTTAGAAGAGAATCGAAAAGTTCAAAACTTTTAACGTTACATGGAAAATGCATACGATATTCGGTCGGCACCACACCTTTACAAACAAAAGCGTCTTTTTGCCCGCAGACAACGCATGCATGTTGATTAGGGGTCTGCCAATACCCATTATCTTCAGCAAACGGATGGTCGTATAAACGTATGGTCAATGCTTCTGATCGTATTTCCTTTCCCAGTCCTTCTTCCAAATACCACATGGCTTTGTGTCTACACAAGTTACACAAAAGCTCACCATTTGGTGCTTGAAGAAACCAATCCTCTCTGCAAGGTGTTAGGGCAAACAATACATCAACTGTTCTATTCTCGGAAAACCCGTTATCCAAGTACTGTCTAATTAGCGGCTTGATTGCGTTAAAGTCAGCGTTTGTGAAATTGTAACGATCCCTAAAAGCATTCCAAAGATTTTCATTAAGCAAGAAGTTTTTTTATTGATTTCTTAGGAATTACCTGGGCACTAGTCGATTAGCCAAATGCTTAAAAATCTCTACACTCGCGAAAGCATCATTAGCAGCATAGTTGATTTGTTCTTCACTCAGTTGCCCGGCTTCCCAGTTCGAAGAAACTTCATTCCGGTACTTAGTAAAATTAACGTTTAAAACCAATTGCGATAATTTTTTCAAGCCCCATGGTCTACACCCAATCATAACGGACAGGTGTCGTACGTCGAAGGTACTAGCCACATGAATGCCATAGTCTTCTTGCAATTTTTGAGCATCTTGCGCAGCATCGACGCCAACTTTTATTATTTCTTGGTCTTCTAATAGAGTCTGTAGACTTTTCGGTATATCGCTCATGCCACTTAAGCGAAACAAGCCGCAAAAACCGTTAGGTGAGGCCAACTGTAATAAGGCGACTGCATTGCGTTCTGTGCTTACACCTTCGCAATCAAAGCCGAGCACTTTGTAGTGCTTGCAATGCCTAGTGAAAAAGTAAGAACTTTATAAACTTAGTTGAACAAATGAATTGCTTACTTTCTTAAAGTGTTGACTATTTTATCGCACTTTTTTCGGTTTCTGTTCTCAAAACAAAAACCAAGTATTCCGACAACAATAAATAGTAAGTAATAAATAAAGTCCATTTCTTGAAATAAATTTTATTAAAACACTTTCTTAATGTTGACAAAAAATAAAATTTAGAGGAGCTGTTGTTTGCAATAATTTGTTATGTATTGTACTTTCGCTGGATATATGAAATGAGGTGACAAGTTGAAACATAAGCAAGGTGACTAATCTATTGACGCGGTTTTGTGAATTTAAGATAAACTTGTAGCTTATCACCAGAAATTCTTCTGCTCTGCGCGTACACAAACAAACAAACAAAACTCAACTGAACTGATAGTATGCATATAAAAGAAAGAACATAATGGATGGACATTACATCTAATACTCCTTTTACAGGAATTGATTTTACGCGAAATATGATTTAACACTAGTTAATAAGAAAAAGATTCTCTTTTTACACGAATTGTTTTTATACGAAATTTTAATATTCTAGGAATTTTTTTAACGAATTTTACTGATGAATTCTTTTTACTTTTTTTGATATTTCATTTCCACTCCTCAAAATATAACGCGTATCTACAGTACGCGTATCTACAGTACGCGTTATATTTTGCACAACTAAGACTATGTCGATTATACGCGTATTTGAGTGGGATTCCCCGAGTTATACGTGGAGTAAAGACGTAGTGAAATTTAGTTTGGTTTTTCAACGTAGAATCTAATTCTTATAATACATTTAATAAATTAAAATGTGTAAGCGCGAAGTAAACTCTTGAGTAAACTCTAACAAGAATTTCTTAACATTGTTTATTGTACTTTTCAGTTGTCTCTTTAAGTCTGCAATCAATCCACTATCAATATCTTTTTTTAGGCGAATATTTTGGGAGCGTGTCTATCGTGTAAAAAGAGAATAGCGAACACCTATTCTTTTGTTATATAGATTCGAATCATGTTAGTATTTATAGCAAATTTAAAAAGTACAAGGATCTCTTCTTATCCCATCGTTTTTTCGTGAACCTCTTCGAACTCTTCTTTTGATGAAACTAATTTGCAATGAAAAGTGGAAGAGCGAAGCTATAATAGTGTGCTTTCAAAGCCATAAATTTAAATGATTGTAGACTTGCCTATGCGGTGATGCAGTTTAGAAGAAAAGTAAAACATCATATTTTCTCAAATTTTTTATACCCGGCACTGTAAGAAGATATACTCATTTTGTTTTATCCCATAATGTATGTCAGTCCAAAAAGGAAGCTATATAATATACGTATTCTTGATCAGCGTGAAATTCTGAGTTCATTTCTCGGTCTGTTCGTCTTATTGTCTGCGTTGTATGTGTTTTTGGCATTCTCCTGATCGCAAAAATTAAGAGATCGACCTCAAATTTGCTAGAAACATTGGAAGTTTCTGTAGGCAGGTTGGTATTGAAAACGGGCCAAATTGGTCAAAGCAAAACCCCGCTGTGGAACGTAAACTGAACGCAACTCCTTTTTTTTTAACAAAGATTATTTACCTAAAGTTTCAAGTCAATCGTGCAAAAACTTTAGCACTACTACTGTGTCTACTAACTACTACTTCAAAGTCTATATCTTTTTTCTCGTAACTTTATTTTTACCTTTTGGGTATTACATACATTCTGGAAAAAAAAAGTGACTATACCCCAATCTTACAGTGGTGGGTATAAAAACGATATACCTCTGTCTTAATTTTTTTGTTGTCCTTACACGAACTTTATGACCTTTAGTACATACAAGCTTACGCATCTAAATACCCTAATGTAATTAAAGAGCTCTTCCGCCCATCTTTGCAACCGTTGCATAATCGTCAACATGAACATTGAGTTATTGCCTATGCATTCTTCTTTCATTTATTTCTTTTCTCTTTGGTTTAGTCGTCTCTTTTACTCATGAATTTCGGGTTATTTACGTGTTCTTTCATACAATAGCTTTTTGATGGACCTCACCCTTACTTTCAGTTTTATTTTCTTTTTTTTCATCATCGTATCAGTTACTTACGTTAAAATAGTTGTGCTTTTTTACTTTATGGCACTCCCAGGGGAATTCTATGAACATTTTTAATTGTTCTGACAAATCGTCATATTCGCCTATTATTACGTAGTGCATTAAATTCTGTTATTCTTTTTCGAAAGATGTTAGATTTTGCTGACTTGACAGCCTCTTTCTATTTGCGGGATTTTCAAACAAACAGTTCGCGGTTGGTCTTACCTTGTAAGGTTAGGAGGACGAAAAAGTCTTGCTTAATTGTAATTCCATCAAAGTTTAGGAATAATCGGTAAGAATCCAATTACGTGAGTATTCCTAGTCGTTCCATTGTTAATTGAGCGTAAAAACTTTAATAGATTGGATTTCTAAAATTATTGGTTTATTCGACGAGCCACGAAGAAACATGTTTGGAACGTCATACATAGTGCGACCGTTTGATTTGGTTAAACTCAGGTTAAGCAATGAATTTCTCGTTGAATCGTGTTAGCTAAGAAAAATGCCCTCGCCGTTAGTGAGGACCTTGAAGTTAGAGTTCAGGGTAGACTTTTCTTTTAGGAGAGTTAAAACAACGGGGTCTCTGCACGGGATAAAAAAAAAAAATTGACGTCTTTGAAAAATCTTATTGTCGGTTGATTTTTCTCTTGCCGAAGCGAGACGCGAAGTTTTTAGTGAGGTTTTCAAATTCGATTATGTAATTTATAGGTAGCGAGTGAGATGATCTTTATTAATTGAGTATGGAATAGAGAACAAAGGTTGGGAATGTCTGAAGTGAAATGATTGTTTAAGTGTTGGTGCCTGACTAAATTTGTTTGATAACAGAAAATTGCTTTATTCTTTATCCGAATATTAATTTGTTGCGGTTATTTATAGAGTTAATCGATAGCGGCTCTTGCCTTGAAAGCCGTCTTTGCACTTAAACCATTTGTCTTTTTGCTTGCTAACATGACTATGATTACCATAGAGAATGTATATGAGTATGCAGTTGTTTTAGGGATCGCCAGATCGATCACATTTAATGCATTGGTTAGAGCGCGTAGAGCGATAACTCTTTCTCCTAATCTGTCACATTCCACACGAAAAAGAAAAGAGAATAAAAGTAAACCTCCATTTTCAGTTACAGGGATTAAAATGATTGTATTCCGGTATTCCGGTGGGTCCATAGAAAGAGGAAAACAAACGAATTAAGCTTTTGCTTATTAATCTCTCTACACGATTGTCAAGAATAAAATTCTTGAGATATCAGTAGGAATAAAATTGATTATATGAAGCTGTCTGCAATGAACGGTCTAACGACATAAGTCTGACTGTACAAACGTATTAGCATTGAAGGCATTGTCAAATTGTACAAGGAAAGGTTTTTACCAGTGAGTTCAATGTTGAAACTACCTAATATGATTTTCTCGTAGAAAAACAACCACCTGAGAGCCCGATTTTATTTGTATCTTGACAATAAGTTTACCGGAAAATTCTAAAGTATACAGCTGAATGGACGGTCTATTTAAGAAATCTCTTTAAAAATCTTTTTATAAACTAAAAAGGAATTTTTATCATTTACCGTAAGTTCACTATAATTAATTTTATAATATATGTAACTGATCGCAAGAATATTAAACATTACTAACCCTGATGAAGCGGTTCTTCAACGCTGCCCGCCTATTCAGCCGGTAAAAAATTGAAGTTGAACTCAAACATGTTTAACTCTTTTTTTATGTTAAATTTACGAAAGAGATGCTCCTTTCTTTTGATAGAGTGTCCAAGCGTTTTCCTCTTGATAACTGATTCCAGTTTGGAATAAAACAAAGAATATAAATAGGCATACAAACAATACAATATGAAGTCACATGTAAACTCCGTTTGGCAAGAATTTTTGTATACTCTATACGACTTGTGATATATATACTCAGAAACTCAGATTCACTTTCTGCATCGATTTAAATTTGTCTATTCCACTAATGTCCGCCCACAATTATGTTGGCAATTCTTGAGATGTTTTGACAAAATATGTTACACTTTGGAGAAAGGATCAATGAATCTAATCTGCCAAAGATAGATTAGATCAAAAAATGTTTACGATGTTACGATCAGTATAACGGCTTATTTTGAGAAATTTATCATAAAAAAAAATTTTCAAATTTTAATGTTTCTCAACAAAATCCGCCGGGTAATTTTGTTTCACTATGCTGTTATGAGAAGCTTCGATCAGTTAGGCCAGATATAACCAATCTGCCGTCAAAAAAGCTTTAAAGTGTTTAATTTTTAACATTTTACGTGTAATAAATATGGACCATAAGTTCTATTTTGGGAGCTGAGCCATTATAGCAAGTCCAAGCTTTAATCCAAGCATAAAAATCTTGCTACTTGGTTTTTAACTGAATATTCTTTTAAAGTGTAAGACGACCGAGTTGGGCAGAACGCGTACAAAATTTAGTTTTTAATTGCACTCATGCAGATTTATGCGATCAGGTGTGTCATTTTCATGACAATATTCTAACCATAAATAATAAATTTCCGAAGTAATGTAAATTGTATGGACTCAAAATCGATCTTCATTTCGAGTCTGGGTTGACTAAGGCTAAGCTGGATAATAAGAGTTAAAAAATTAAACAACAAAATGTAGTTGATTTCAGCCTTAGAAGGTAATTTTTAACTGCCCCCTAGCGTTGGTTTCCCTCTTTATACATGGATAGTCGGCGTGTCAAAAAGTGTTGTCTAGTTTTGCCTCTTGTTTAATAATTGCTCCTTGACTATACAGCCAACACGGATTTTTTGCACGTATATTCCTTCAATTGCCTTGAATAACTCCGACAAATGCTTGAGATGCTTTACTACTAGATCGTGCCAAATAAATCACCGAGACAAAGTAGTTTATTCGACAAGCAAATCCGTAAATAGAAATGAACACTTCCTAATTTTGATTATATTAGCAGAACTATATGTGCTTGAGTTTTATTCCTAGAGATTAAAGTGTGACCGCAACTAAAATCGCGCCTATAGATCGGTTTCTGTTCATCCGGTAAAGATCTAGATTCATCAACCAATCCTGAAATCTACAAATTTCATTTACGGTGTTCGGAAATTCGGGGGACGAGGCACTGGAAAAATCCCTCACAGAATGCTACAGCTGCCGCTGGTGTAAGATGTACAAATATTGCCTTTAAATTGAAACGCATTTTATATATCCCTACAAAGTTCAATTCGGTAAATATATATAAAAATATAAAATTATTATTGTTTATTGAACAAGAGCTACATATTCTAAGACTTAAACGTCTTAAAGCACTAGCATCTAAGGCAACCAGTTTTATTGAAAACGCTACCGCACTTAAAATTTGAACCCATGATCAATGAGTTCCTCGTCGACATCCTTTGCCTACTGGGCTGCTAAAGCGGATAACAAAAGAGAAATTAAGAATTTCTTTACTTATTGCACTAATTTTATAAATGTTTCATTTAACTGAGCACTTAGCATTTAAAAATCAAAGTCTTGGACCATTTCAAAAATTTGTTTTCAAACCGTGAGTTTAGGCAATAAATAGGGTGCAAATTTACCTTATTTCATCATCAAATGGAACTTTTTGTGGTAACGACAGAAAGATACCCATTTGGGAATAAGAATGGAAGCGCTACTCCCGCAACTGATTTGATTTGCAGATTCCAATTCGGTGCTTCTAGTGACTCGCTTTCCAATATGGAGCAGACCTTCGCTAAGGGGAATATGTAAAAAATTTATAAGACCGAATCTTTTCTGCCCATCATTGTTGTCTTAAAAAGGACAAAAGAAGTAAAAGAACTAAATTTTCATACTATACAATAAAGAGTGGGCGCGTCAGCGTTGTGTATTTTCGAAATAAAAGTTGTTGTCGCGTAGGCGCGCGCGAGCGTTACAGAAATGTTGTTTGAAAAGTTTGCGTCACTTTCAAATTCTTTTGCAAATTTGTAGGCGATATCTTCATTTTCGCTAATGGGAGAATGATTGCCACAAATACTATATAGTTGTGCAGGCAGACATATGAACAGAAGGACTTGTTTAAGGGCATTCTAAATGTGAAACTGGCCAAAAGCTTATATACGTTACGGGGTTTTTAAAGTTTGTTGCTGCGCGTTATAAAGGTGTTGAAAAAACAATTAAAATTTGATACGTTATAATATTGAAATATCAACTTTTTACTTATCGTGATATGATATTCTTATGTCCTAAGTGGGTCTGTTTAAGTGAGATACATGATTTAAAAATGTACCGCAAACTGTGAAGGATATGTTCCGCTCCTTATACCCTCTCATTTACACTTAAATGTTTCCTTTAGCGTTTGCAAGTCAAGATATGTGCGGGAACTTTATTGCGTTTACGGGATTTGATATCAGATGAGGAGCGTCACCGATGTGAGACTATTGTATGGGATTATTATAATGATGGCGATAATAGTGGAGTAAAAATTGACCGCTACATCCTAGAACATGTGTCAAAGCTAAACATGCCTCGTTCTCAGGAAGTTACTCCAGACCGCGGTGTTGTTCAAGAATTTCTTACTAAGCTCGGAGGTGTAGCAGAATTAACAAGAGTATGGTGTGAGCATGTTCGGTCACTGTGTCAACGTCTTTCCAATATCCGCGACCCTGCGTGCCTTCGGCCAAAAGGTAATTAATAAAAAATAAATAAATAAAAAATTTCAATTGATTTTTTATCATTCCCACATTGGCCTTTGGCTAAAAGGTAATTAATAAAAAATAAATAAATAAAAAGTTTTAAGTGATTTTTTATCATTCTCACATATATATCATATACCAGATTGCGGACAGCCATATTTACTAGTGTAGGTTTGGTGATTTTGATACATCATAAATTCGAAGCGTTTTGAAGTGTGTCATACTTTGTTGTTTTATTTTGTTGATAAGTTTTGCTCACTATTTTGATTTATGACACACTTCAAGTGGACACGCATCTGCAACGGTATGCAGTCACGTTACAATATTTGATAACCTTAAAAAAAGAGCAGTAGGTTACGACAGTAAAATAAGTTGCTTAAAGGTACATATAAGGAAAAACTTGACGTAGCGCGCTTTAGAGTTAACAATCCTAAGCCATATAGGATCGGGGACATTAGGAGAGCATGGCCAAGTATACATTTGAACGATTTGGGTAAATAAACATTCATTGAATACATAGCCCTCTCTTTAAATTTAGCTGTTTATCTCTAAAATTATGTTTAAAATAACCTTAGTTCATTTAATATATTGCTTTCAAGATATAAAGTCTTCAGTTTTCTTAACATAAACTACTTGAATCGATTGAGAAAGTGATTCTAAATCGATTGGTATAATAAAAGGCAGACCTATCTCAAGTACTTCATGGAGTTACATACATTCTCACAAACTTAATATACCCTTGCACAACATGCGCTAGAGGATACAAAAACTAATCTGAATTGTGGAAATATGTCCAAATAACTTTAATATTATTTGTGAGCCATTCGCCAGTCGACACCAAGAATATGAATAGTATGAGAGCTAACTGTGCTAGCATTTTAGCACAAACTAATACCGATGTCAACGTGACAGTGGAGACTGTGACCGCAGCTGGGATGGTAAAGTGTTGCAATAAAATCTTGGAAAGCACAATTTACAACATTAAGCATACGCTTAACGTAGTTTTCATGCATTGTGCACAACGAAGTGCTGCCAACAGGTAGCATAATTCACTTTTACCTTTATCCCCAACAACTAGGGCGGCTGTATCTAGTGATTGAGAAACGTCCTGACCTTGCCAACAGGATGGCAGCTGCATATCAAGCTGACAACAGCAGACATCCGCATACATCCATAAATTGGAAGATCTTGGTTGGAAAGTTTTCATTTACCCCGCGTATATGCCAATTTAGTTTCAAAAGGGTCCTGTGAAAACCATGTGGTACACTTTTTCGATCAAAGACCACCAAAATTTGATAACGGCGTGAACGTAATGTTACCGGAAAAATAGCAGAAAGTCATCGAATTGAACGGCTCATATATGAATTGATAATATTATCTGCCAATACAATTAAACGTATTCTTAACCTTGATCCCAGGCATACTTTAATATTTTTTAGTTCTGTGCACAATTTTAAAAACATCGAATGCAATATATTAGCATCCAATCATGAAAAGCCATTATTAATACAATCAAATTTAATAAAACCAAATAAATTATTTATATGTGTATAGTTATTATTTCGTCAAAATTATTCGTAATTTTTTCATTCTAGGCAGAACATTATAAAACTTATGTACCAGCGTCTATTACTAGTACCCGATTAACCAAGAATGATCTTTTATAATTTAGTTTCGAAAAATCTTGAAGAATACTGTTCAGCTTTTGTATAGTTAACAAAGATGACCGTACGTACAAGACATTCTTTTTATACCCACCACTGTAAGATGGGGGTATAGTCATTTTAGTTTTTTTCATAGTGCACGCAACTCCCTAGAAAGTATATACATTCTCAGTTAGCGTGAAATCCTGAGTTGATCTAGCCATGTCTGTCTGTCTGTGTGATATGTGTTTATTATATTGATCATTACGAATGGACCAAATTAGTCAAAGCAGTAGCCCGTAGTAGAGCGCAAACTGAACCCAACTCCATTTTTCTTAACAACAAGTTGTGCGTTTTGCTCGTTACTCAGAAATTATAAAAATTAGAAGTCTATAATTTTCCACATATACTTTACGAAACACTCGACTCTTTACGTACAAAGTTATAGAAGATTTAATTTTATTTTTTTCAAGACAGAATGTTTAAAACTATTTTGTACATTCCTCAAATGAATGCGCATTATCTGCTTAAAAATGGATTAATTCTAAAATCAATATGACAGATACCGTGACGTGGTGAATCGATTTTTTCTTAATAATACCGACGTTATGGGTATCAAATAAAACAACTTGGATTGTAGAATGCGAACAGCTAAGTATGTTAGTTCCCAGTTAATTGTGACAGACGTCACGACATAATGAATTGATTTTTTCATTACAATACTGTTAATAGCACGTAGAAGGACTTAGAAACCAGAATGCGAGAAGCTAGCTAAGTGTCTTAATTCTAAATTAATTATGGTAGAGATCTCGGCTTAGTGGATAAATGTTTTTTTTTAAAATACCTTCGACATAAGTATCAAATGAAAAGATCTGCAGGTTTAGTACATACAGGTTTGGCGTGTTTAGAAAAAACCGATTTTTTGGACATTAAAATCTTAAGTGGACAAAGCGCTTATGTTGTGGGTAGTCGAAAGTAATCTTCTTACTTGCTTTTCTTTAGTGAAAATCCAGCAACAGCCTTCGCTATGATCGCTTATGTCTATAGCACTTTCAAGTAAGCAAATCATCACATATTTCGAATAAGTTACCATTTTTATCAGCTACGGCGTATTCAGGTATGGACTTGCTTGTACCCAGAATGCCTACAAGTGAAGGCATCCAAGTCGAATTGTTCGTTTGGCTCTACAGTGACAAAGGCTGAAAACTGAAATAGTGTAACCTGAATGAGACTTAATTACGAAGAGCCGCTACATCATCCAAACTCGAATAAGTTTGATTTTTGGTTCTTATATAATTTTGCATTATTTTTTCGGAGGCCATGTGGTCGAGATTTAATTCTAAACTAAAAATGTTTCCTTTTAATTGTGTTGCTTGGTTTGTACCTACCTATGTTAGTTTATTATTATTATTATTATTAATTTCGCCAGAGAAATAAATTCTAAGACTAAACTCTTAAAAGCACTAGCATCTAAGGCTATCGGCTTTTATTAAAAACTCTACCGCACTTGAGATTCGAAACCACGACCATTGACTTGCTAGTCGAGATTCCTCGCCTTCGCCTACTCAGGCGGATATATATATGTTAGTTTATTTTTATATACACTATTTACATATATATACATATTTAAAATTAGTCCTGAAAAATTGCTGTGACGACTGTCTCTTTGAGTATAACGAAATAAATAGAACTAACATTAACTTGGAAATCACGAATTGTTTAAGAGGAAACTCTGATCGTTGTTTGTTCGCACGTATGCGTTACCGTAAATATATTTTTGCAACCGTGCTATTTTCGTAAAGGCAATCAATCTTCTTTAAATGGGAAGATGATAATAATTTTTGCAATTGTTATTGTACGAGAGGTAAGCTCAGATTCATTCAAACTTCGATTACCTTTAACAGTCTCCTGTTTCAACTTATTTCCATCACTAGCAGAGTAACAGTGGTTAACAATTCGTAATTTCGGAATTTTTGCCAAGCTCTTTTCGTAGGCAGAGATTATAGTTTATATAATATAATTGGATTATAGGTACACTTAGCAGTCCCTATGTACAAGTAAAGTACTTCATTTAGTTTCAATCAGACTTGTATAAAAGCACACATTCTCACCTAAATTGCGGTTTTACGTCTTTTAAACTACTTCCTTTTGTCCGCGAGAATATTTGGGTTACGAAAATTTAAAATATTTGACATATTAATAAATTGTGTCCTGTCATTCAGTGCATATCAAAGTCTATCAATATTTCGTTTACAGCGGGCCGTTTTTTCTGTTCCTAACCGTATTAATCTAGAAAAAATGTTGCGGCTTGAAGCGAAAGCACAAGAAGCTATAAAACGGTTAAAAAGAGGTTTACAACGTTTCGGCCTAAGAATTTTAGTCTTGAAGGCGATTAAAATTCGTGTTTGTCTATCAGTCTCCAAAAAAGCGATGCTCAACTTGATCTGGTAACATCTCTTCATTGCGAATACTGTCCTTCTAAATACATCTGATTCAGGCTGATATGTCGCGGTTAGCAGGTAAGCGGCTCCCCAGTATTAAAAATGTAAGAAAATGAGTCGATGGCTATTTCGCCTGAAACCACAAAATTTCTACTGCAATGGCATTCGACAACAGATAATTGTGATGCGTATTTTAATTGTCAATTTTTGTAACAAGTACGTTTTAAATAAATTTAATAACAAATTAATCCTTGACTTACGATCTATAGCTGAGAACAGAAGAGATTCGTTTAGAAATACGCTTATAATTACTGAAAACTTATACAGAAAAACATACGACTTTAAAACAAAAGAAAACAACTTGAAAATAATGGTAAAAAAATTTTAAGTGTGGCAGGCATTGATTTAAGATTTATTTAAAATACTATCCAGAAATATCTAAAGGTCTGGTGTCTGCAATCGACCAACCAATATTGATCGAAATTAAGATTTTGTAGTGATTAAGCTACGAATAGAAATTTTTTACATTTATTTTTTAAATCGTCAGGTTGAAATCATTTGGGCTTACATAGATATTATCGCAATTCCTTATATGTGGATAAAGGAGACAATGTAACACTCAAAAGGGCCGCGCAATTTGCGTTTCGTTAGATTTATCAAAATCGCCAAAGTTAAGCTCCGAAGATAGTCCAATTGCGTAGGGGAAGAGGGAGCATTCAAGTCTCATCTATTTGAAAGTATATGCCACAATAATAATTTGAATTTCAAGCTAAGCCAAACTCGCTACCGGTGTCTCCTACGATTAGAGCAAATAAAAGAAGGAATGTCATCATAAAATCCGCATAGACAAGCTTCTCCAGATAATTGTGATTGGAGCTACGTAAACGTTAGCATCTCTTCCTTAATTTCTTTGGTGCCTTCGCCTTAGCTTAAGTGTATGAAACATTACATCTTTATATATGTAAATATGATTGAAGAGCGCTCGAGCGTTTTTCCAAACTGTAACTATTAATATGAACCTTCGCATTAGCTAGTTATTGATCGACTTGCTTTCCTTCATAGATTTCCTTTTTCATTTTTATCTTTATTTGTACTTACTTGCACGTGCTTGCATATTTAAAAACATCAACTGTGCTTTCAGTTCTTTTCCTTGTCAGAGGTGTAATTAGATTAGATCTAAATCGCTTTACATGTAATAAGAGTTTCATCTGACTTCTTTCCTGTTTTTACATGCTTCAGGGCAGGTTCTTCACAATCAAATATTTTACGAAAGTGCTTTCACAATCGAAGCCAGAGCTTTCCTTCAAGCTGCGAACCTTTCCGACGAACTGAAAACCGTCATTGTTACTGACAGTGTGTCTGTATCAAAAGCTATACGGAATTCTTCGACTTCTCTGTGACTGCCTTAACTTTCCCTTGGCTAGAAGTATTGCATTTGGAGCAACTAAGCCTATGGACAATCTACAATCAACTACAGAACAGAATATCAACACAATATATTACTATATTAAAACTGCTAGGCTCAATGTCTAATGTACTTTTATAAATTGGAACCGATAGATTGTGTTGCTAGTACCCAATGTCTTTTTCTTTTAGTCTAAGATTCTACCCTCCAATGTGAGGGCTTTCATGAGAATTATAAATTTTGATGTCCATTTTGCCCGATAATAGGATTCTATTCGCTTTTGACTGGTGTAGTAAGCGGGGTGCTGTGGGATATGCAATAGTGGACGTTGCTGGACTAAAACGATTTAATTTATCTCAAATTATAAAAGATCTACGTAATAATAAAAAACAAAAACGAAAAAATTAAAAAGTTATAAAATATTTATTGTAAATATAAGTATTTAAGAAAATTATAATTAATGCAAATTGTTTATTTATTATTATGTATCTATGCTTACGACAGCGCTAGCCATCAATAAATCTCTATTATACGAGGCTCATATTTCCAATCTACCGATATATGTAAAAAAAAGGAAAATGTTTATCTAAAATATTCTTTTTTTAATATTGCGATTTTTTATTACGTCACCTATATCCCAAAACCAAAATGGTGGTAAATATTTGGGATGCATTCTAGTAAGAAAATGATCCCTCCATAATATTTCCAATTCCTTTAAACCGCCATAATATGAGCGAAATTTCTGTACCACCCTCTTACCGTGTTCGTAACAATCTTGAACGCGTAGATTTAGCTCGGAAGCTTCTATTAGCATATACAAAGTAAGATTTTTCTGGTCTTTAAAGTAAGCCAACACAAGGGCCTCCAAGGATTTACGCCTTTCCGTTGACATTTCGCCAGCATTATGTATTAGCTTCCGCGCAGTTATCTTCACTTTTTTAAGCTGAAAATTTAAATAACATTAAAAATTAGAATTAATAGAATGGTATTAGAGATGTCTTAGTTACTTGCTCGTAACTGTAGGGGGCATCGCAGATTTCACTCAATTCTTGCTGAATTATTAAATCGACCGCACTATTCAACTGATCGCATTTAGGGCACAAGGTTAGTATATCGTTCGAGGTATGAAATTGTGTCACGACTGTAAACGGTATGATAAGCATTTAAAAGTTTAAAAAAATTTCGATAGCTTCGCAAGTCATTACTTGGAAAATGCACCCTATATTCCGTCGGCACAATATTTTTATGTATAAATGCATCCGAGTGTCCACAGATTACACATTCGTTCTTTTCTATATGATAAAAACCTAATGGTGGCTTAAAATTTAAGCGTATTGTAAACGGTACAGATGTTATTTTCACTCCTAGCTGTTCTTGCAAATACCAATTAGCTTTTGGTTCATTCACGGAACACAAGGTTTCACCGTCTTCCGGTGCTTCAAGTAAGCAACCTTCAAAAGGAGCTACGTACCTTCTAGAAGGACATGGCACAAGGTCATTGCGGAAGTGTAGCCCAAAATAATGCCCAATTTTAGGTTTCATTTCACTTAAGTCTGCTTTTGTGAAATGCATCGATGTCCTAAAACGAATAAAGAGGATGAATTCCATTATAAAAAAAAAAGAATTTCTCTACAGATTACTTGGCTTGTAGTTTTTGAATTAAATTTTTGAAAATCTCTACCGCTGCCAACGCATTGTTAGCAGCGAGTTCAATTTGTTCACCAAGCAGCTGTTTCTCTTTGCAATCGGAGCGAAATGAACGCATTGCCTTTAGTTCGACATTTAGCACAGAAATTAACAATTTTTCCAAATCATCCGGTTGGTATCGAACCATAGCTGCCAGATAACGTAGGTCTAAAGAACTGGCTACCTTGATGCCATAAGTCTGAGTTAGTTGTTGAGCTTTTTGCACGCAGTCTACACCAACTTTTATTATGTTTTTATCTTTTAAGAGATTTTTCAAACTGTGAGGTATTGGCTGCATGTAGGGTAAACGAAATACAGCGCAAAATCCCTTTACGGTAGCCAATTGCAATAAAGCCACAAGCTTATGGCCATTATTCCCAGTAATCCACTGACAGTCAAAGCCTAAAACAACATAATCCGAGCAATGGCTAATAGAGCAAAACGAGCTTGAGAAATCATTCTAATTAGATAAAATTTCTTAACCTTTTCAAAGTGTTTACTATTTTATCGGACGTTCTATCTTCTCTATTCGGTTTTAAATAACTCAGCAATCGTTTAATGAGAACGACAAGCAAACCTATACCAGCTCCGGCTACAATGACAGTTTTTGTCGCGGTTAGGTTATTTCCTTCAATCTCCAGCATTGTATATAAAATTTAAAAAATTTTTTTTTAAGTTTCAACATTTCATTGACGTTGACAAATCACTTTACAAGGCACGCTCGATTGAAAACAAGTTTTTCCATCAAACGTATTTGTAACGAACGTAGCGAAACCAATAAAGCAACGTAATATAGGGATACGATTTGCAGTGGAAAATTATTGTCTTTTCTTTAATAAATGACTGAAATTTGTGAAGCCTTTTTGCCCTTATAATCCGGGGTAACTCGTCGGAATCCAAGGTCCTCTTACAAGATTTTATCTGTGTCTTTACTTTACAATCTTTCGTTAGATAATACTGCTGACCTCACATAGATTCCGTCCCGGTGAGGGGAATCCGCGGCTATGTCAACTTAAGGCAAAATAATCATTTTAAGGTGACGCAACGGTCGACGGTGGAGCCAACCCGATCAGAAAACACCTGTTTTCTAATTGGGAGATTGTAAGATTGACGTCGTCAACCCTGCAAAAAGCACAACTCAGGTGAGTTACGCTTTGTCTGAGTTCACGGACAGACTGCTTGCCTTTTTCTCCCTTCTTCCTAGAAGAGCAACAATCACACTCAAACGTCCGTGCTTAGTTCTCGACATCAAATTTATATTCCAAATTTACCTTGTCCATCTGTGAATTAAGACGCCCGTGTGGCCTTTATATCTCTCGAATCTTACTAAGTTCGCCCAAACCATTATGCCATACTATGCATTATTGCGATTAAATCTAATAAATTTAAAGTAAAAACTTCTTGCCGGGATCCTGGACACAACGAATTAAATCCTCGGCATAAAATGAAATGGCGAAATTGATGCCTCACAATCATATCAAGAATATCTGTAAGCGTATGCCAAAGGAATTTATGACCTATTAAAGTTCATCTTTTGCATTGCAGTACGAAAGTCATTTGCCAGTGAAGATTAGTCCACATGAAATCATCAATGAATCGTACATATCATATATCGTTTACATTCCACTTTTCGTATGAGTAGACACTATTTTCTTAATAATACCGCAGACTAAAAAGCTAGATATTGTGAGATAACTTTTGATCTGATTTAGCCTATTTTTAAAGTTGACTAAGATTTAAAAAAAAAATAAATTTTATTGAAGAAACCTAAATTAAAAGTTTTACAATTTTTCAGCTCCACGTCAAAGTCTATCTGGTTTTTAATAATCGAACGAAAATTTTTGAATGAGATTCACAAGAAAAAATTGCCTGCAAGATTTTTGCACTTCAGCAGACTGATGGATAAGACAAACTCGATGACACTATGTCCATTACTTATGTGTATGTATGTTATCGTTTAATGCTTTGCAAGTTGTAAAAAAACTTCGAGTCTCCGGTGGAGGCTATAATAATGCATAAATGTTAAGGTTAAGGCATTCACAACACAATAAGAGAAAATTTATAACAGCGTATCTTATCTAACAGTTTCTTAGTCCGTTAGTATTATTCCTTTGTTCGTTAGTCTACACCTACGTATCTATTGGTCCGTTACATCATTGTCTATGGTACCATTCTTACGCAGACACACATACACACTCACACATCATCGTCGCGAAACCTGTTATATATTTAGTTCATGATGTTTGTGATTTTTTTCTCTTTTTTCTCTCTTACTATTTTTTAAAACTAATGTGATTTACTCCTCACTTGATATATTCCTTGCATTCTAGTACAGCCACTATATCACCACAATCCATTTTGGTAAAATCTTCAAGGGTTTCAACTTGGTGACGTCCTCTATAGCCGACGGAAAATTCATTAGAGCCAAGCTTACCTCAGCGAAATAGTCGAAAGAAAAACTACTTTTCGAAAATTTATAAAGAGCTTGTTTTTCCTATTCTTGTAATATTTGGTTATCTCATTAAACCACGGGGACACCTGCTTCGAGTACGAGACGGCTTGGTCGGAACGGACGCAGAAATAGCTTGATTTAATATACTGTAGAACGAAAAACAGTAAACTATCAATACTTCCAACTGAGAAATCAAGCAAAATATGTGAACGCAGTGATTTTAGCAATAAAACATTGATTTTATGGAAATCATCAAATCTATTTGAAAAAGTTGAATTTGGAACGTTACAGAAGTTCAATGGACCATTATTCTCGTAATGAAAGGAAATACGTAATGCTGGATGATGAGGATCCTCAGGTAAACTAAAAGGAAGACAACGATTAAGACAGATCTCAGGAAAATTGGCAAAGCAAAAATCAAGCAGTCTAGGAATGCTGTTGTATTGAACTAAATAATGGTCGAATAATTCATTAAAGAACACAACAGCTCTATCAGGTGTTGAAGTAGGAATCAAACCGCCAGAACTATCACTGTAACACCAAGTGACTTAAGGCAAATTGAAGCCACCTAATGCAAGGACTATATCGATAGGTTTAGGGCGGCCTGTTTCTTACATATAGAGATATCCGAATTTTGGGGAATATAGGAGCACGTCACATATAAGTATTTATTAGGAAGTTTCGCTCAAATGGCGATAAATTGAACGTCGAGTGTAGCGGGAAATTCAATTGAATAGGTTGAGAAAGAATCAATTTGAAAATGGTCAAACCCTTTAAATAGGCAGATGGGACTTTCGCCGCCAGATAACTTTGTGTATTATCCACGGATGTATCAGATGCCAGTCTTGACACAAATATTGCCTTTCTGGGAGGAACTGTCTTCAAGCAAATGTCATCTGTACTAGGAGCAATAGGTGTCACGGATGGGGAGTTTTGAGTTGGGGAAAATATAGAAGGGTTAACCACACTTGTATGAGCAGCTTGTGCGACGTGCCCAGTTTGGCGACCAGCGTTCACACTCGCACAGCCAGGGGAGAGGACGATTTACTATTCTCATTATTAGTTTTAGGCGATCACACCTAAACGATCTTACTCGCCAGCAGCTTAACTTTTTGAACATTATTAGTTACCGTACACAAACATATTTCCATACAATACCATATCTAAGACTTAAACTATTCCAGATTTCACCTGCCGTAAATGCGAGTGTCGACCTTTAAAAAGCACAAATTGTCTCGTATCAGACAGATATGACTTTATGAGCGAAGACGATCTACTTGGGAACATGAATTCATTATCAAGTTTTTGCACGATCTTTCGTGATCAATTCACATAGGGCATATGTTAAAAGAACTTATGTGAAAAAATTCTAATTGAAATCTTCCAATTGAACAGAGCTATTGATGGCCGTCTTAACAGGATCAAGTGTTATAGGCGACAAGGATTTGCAATGTATTTTGAAATCAAGTTCGAAATTAAAACTTTTGAATACGCTTGACGCATGAGAGCCTCATACGTTTACCCGCGTAGGATATTAAACATTTTTCCTCATCTGGTTGCTCAGTAACACGCGATACCGGGTTAGTAATGCATGTAATTTATTTGCTTTTAATTTAATTTTATTTATATTTCAGTTCTGGCTTGGAACTTATCGCTTCAAAATGGGCTCATAGTCTTATTGAATTAGATCTCGCTTGGGCTAATGTGCAACAGCCACTGGATAATGATTGACGTAAGTTTTTTCTATCACTCTTCTAATTAACTTATGATTATTGATATATGTATCTTCGATATGAGAAATTTTTAACAGGGTTTAAAGCACATTTGAAGGAAATATTATGGCTACTCTAAGGCCTTATATACATATATTTGTATATATATATACACATCAGAAAAAAAAGATTCTGAGTTAATTAAGAATAGCCGTGGAATATATCCCCGACACAAGAAAGAAGAACGCGATAACAAATATTAATACATTTGTATCTATTTTACTAGGACATTTTTTAAAGTTTACGACCAGTTTGACCTTTTGGACCATTGACGACCTTAAAACGGTAAACCGCTCTCATTCTCATCACAAATATTTTTTATTATTATTTTTCTTGTTTTTAATGAATTTAAATTATTTCATTTTTCCCTCCATCTTATGTTAATCGCAGAACTGTTTTTAAAATGATGTTAATACTGAAATGGCAAAAAATTAAGGTCAACGGTATCTCAAAATTACCAAAAATCAATATGCAGTTAGCTCAAAAAGATCAATCAATCCGCGCTATTCTCAAAATGAACAAAATAAATGCACTCAAGTCTGAAAAAGAGCAATAAGCATATATTTTTTAATAAAAGGTAACAAAAACTCAGAAAAATTCTCCCTCAAAATTTTAATTTTTGTTGTTACTAAAAACGCCTGTTGCATAATGTTAATGCTGGGATGGCAAAAAATTGAGCTCAAAGATCTCTCAAAATTACCAAATATCAGTGTATAGGCCTTTCCAAATTTACCAAAAACCACTGTACTGGTTTCTCAAAATGAGCAACCACGTGACTGAAAGGAAAAATTAAAATAGCAATTTTTAAACAGAAATTATTCTTAAAGTTATCTAATAATCCCACAACTTCTTGTGTTTTCAAAAGTACAATCACTTCAAGTGTACAACTTATTAGCAGACTCCAAACGGCAACGTCAGTCGTAGGACCACTAGATGTATAAGCGTACAAACTGCCTGTCTTGTAGGTTTAAATATGACATTCGAAACGATTTTATAGATGATTAAAAACTCTATGTACCTTAAACAGTCCGCTTTCCGATCGAATGCAATATGGTGCCTTGACGAAACGGTGGCTTCTTCAATATTTTTTAAAGAAATTTAAAAGCAACTTTCTTCGGGCATTACAAAGGAGAAATAGAAAAAGTAAAGATTTTGTGTGAAGTGGTTGAGTTTTAGGAAAACACAAGGAGAAAAATAATGGACCGAGGTTATTATTTATGTACAGAAATGAAAGAATGAGTGTTAAACGACCATAAAAAATTGCGGTCGTTAAGCAAAGGCGTGGCACTTTGATACAACACAAAATTTCTGATACCCCCGCAGACATCCTCGAAAGTATGGCGAAGAAAAATTCTTCCCAAATTGTCTGTACATTGGATATATTCATTTAAATTTTAAGGCTTTCTCTAAAATAAAAACCGACTCATGTCGTTTAGGGATAAACGAGTATAAAATGGCAACGAAACTAATTAATTTTTTTTAAACTAAAACTATGATTCAAACTTTTGTTAGCCACAATGTTAATACTTGCGTTCTGGACTCAACAAGAAATTTAGAAATTTAAAATTGTGTTCGTCTTGGAATGTTAGCCTACTTTATAAAAAGTAAGGATTTTAATTAATTATGAGTCAAAAGCTTTTCGATACGGACTTTTCAGATTACGAGGATGTGTCAAAAAGTGTACCTTTGTTTCTGGTCATCACAAAAAGTTGAGTTTTTCGGATTGAGAAAACATATTTAAAATCTTACAACGATACAACAACAAAAAACAAGAAATGAAGTTACTTTGACATTTTAAGGCATTCTCGATATTTGCTTAAAAAATAGAAAACAATGGAACAGCATATGAAGTACACAATGGAATAGTTCAATGGCCGCTATCAAATCTAAAAATAGTAGGCTGTATTTTAGCTCCAATCGCAAATAGCCTAAATAAAAATTTAACAGGAAACATATCTAATAAAACACAGTAGATATTACTTAGGCCTACGTTAACGCGCTTAAGAACGCAGTACACAACTGTTTTCAAATTTGGTCTCACGCATATGCAGCATAAACTGAATAGGAATATGTAGTAGGCTACGTCCACCCAATATTATGGACTATGCAAATTTATATTTTTCCTTTTTTCAACCTTTTACAGGATAACGGTGATGGATGTAAAAGATTTGGTCGCAGCCAAGTATAATTTTTTTACTTTTCTTTTATTTGCTTGCTTTAGTCCTTCTTCCAATTCTTCTTATGTATTCAATCATTTGGCCGATATCTTAGGATAGGGGTTCAATTGTTTGCTCATTCGATTTTCCCCTGATAGAAAGGAACTCCATTCTTCTGAGATTGAAACTCCTTATGAAACTGGCAGACTTAATACTTAATGCGTTGATTGTATTCCCTGCGGGGATCTAGATTAGGCAAATACGCTCTTTCTCAAGATGTTATTAGATCTCAAATTCAAATAATGATAGTCGCTCCAGATTTTATTTGCCGTTAAGGGCATTATAAATAAACCACATATCAATGCATGGTGAGACGATAAAAATGGACATTGAAATTGACTCGTAGTACACAAAGCAGATTGATCAGATATAACGAAATAATTCAAAAGAGATGTTGTACACACTTAAAAATGTGTTGGTAACATATTATGTCTTGGGGAGGTATTTAATCGATTACAAAAAGAGTGCATCCTCAACGCCGGACCATATAAGTCATTATTAAAGTTTCCCATGTTCAATATTTGAACATAATAACGACCAATTTTCAAGTTAGACGCTAGCATGACTTCGATGCATGTTAGCCTGCTATGGCCGACAACCGAACCCAGGCTGAAGTTAACGGATAACATATTTGTGTGGTATAGATTGAAGTCGCATTAACAAGACATAATTTACAACTAATCGAAGTAACATTATTTTTCGACATATATTATATTCCTTGAAATAAAAAAACCCAGTGATTCTATACAAAGAAAAAGAGTGTAACATACATATCACAGAGAATTTAGAAGTCAGTGATATTTCTCACTCCATTCCACACATTTCTGCAGATTAACCAATCAAGCTAAGGAACGGTATCCCATTATTATCGTGAGAAAGTTCAAGTTGTTGAGGAGTTACACGAATTCTTTTTATCTCTCCCTCATATCAAATATATCTCATGTAGTCTCAGCATGAGGTCCTTCTCCAAGGGAACATCATATGTTTTAATATGTCTTCGTTATGACGCTTGCAACAGTCTGCGGCAGCCCAGACACAACAACGTCTTCATTCAAACTTCTTCTTTTGTTTATTTGTTTGACGAGATCCCGGCATTGGTTCACCTCTGATTTTATATTTTTAATATAACCACTAAAGTCCTCATGAATTTTAGAGTTCGCCAAACTTGGCCTCAATGGCTTTGGATACGTAATCCTTCGTATTTTTTTTACTTTTTTCAAATTTACAAAATCAATGGAAGTTGTTTTTGGCGACTTAAGAAGAATACGTTACAAGATCTTTGATGGATGTTAAAAACGTAATGCCAAATATGAAAGTAACTTCCGAATCAAAGGCAGGCAAGTCAATTACGAAAATTTTATTATCTAAAGTTAAAATTTTAAAAATGATTACAATTATTCCAAATTTTACAGATTATTCCTTGTGTAATGGTACGCCAGCTATCAGCATATCTTCTTCATTAACTCTTCCCTGCGTTGCGCGTATTTCCAGTCTAAAGGCAAAATATTTTTCAAATTAAAATTGTCAAATCGCTTCTATTCTTAATCACCTGTTGGCATTATGATTGACATCCCAGAGAGGCGGCAAATATTTCGGTTCCATAGTATTAAGAAAATGTTGACGCCATAATTTTTCCAGTTCTTTTAAACCGCCAAAATCAGCTTGAAATTTTTGTACCACTTTTTCACCATGCGTGCAATAACTGTCGTTTGGTTCACTCGTATGCAGCTCCGATGCCTCCTTTATCATATCCCAATTAATATCCTCACTTTCCTTAAAATGATTTAATACTAAAGTTTCTAAGTATTTACGCCTTTCCAATGGTATTTGTTCTGAGTGGTTTAGTAAGGCTCGAGCTGCCATTTTAACCTGCCTGGAAGATAAAAGCATAATTGAAATTACTAAGCTTTAATCAGAGTCGATTAAAACTTACCTTAGTTCTGGCAGTTCTGCAGGTTTCGGAATTCTCTGGTGAGCATCGCACATCTCACTCAGTTTATTACGAACTTTAAAATCCGATATATTGCTTATTTGGTGACACTTGGGACAGAGCAGTAAAACATCATGAGAGGTATGAGATTTCAATACAACTAGAAATACGATAAAAATTTCGAATCTTCAAAAAAGTTTTAACGAACGTCTACATAGACTTATATACAAAATTACCTGGAAAGTGCTTGCGATATTCTCTTGGAACAATATTTTTGCGTACGAATGCATTACGTTCGCCACAGACCACACATCGATTTTCTTTCGGAGTCTGATAGTAACGTCCTACCTCACCTACTGCTCTACTCGCTGGCTCAAAGTTTAAACGTACTATGAATGGTTCAGATTCAATCTTCACACCTAATTGTTGTTGCAAATACCATTCGGCTTTACGTTTGTCTATAGTACAAAGAAGTTCGCCGTCTGGTGCTTGGAGCAAACAATTATCGTATAACGCTTTAGAAAGTGTACTAAGTTTACGATTTTGCGTTTTAATCGGAGTAACGGATTTGTTTACTGTGGCTTTTGATTTCTTTTGCGAAAAGCTGCTGTTGAATTGTAATTCTAAATATGGCTCAATTCTACATTTGGTTATCGCGAAGTCTGAAAGCCAAGATAACCTAAAAGAAAGAAAAAACTATTATTTCATTAAAATAAGAATTAATGAAATTTTCTACGAATTACCTTGGCTTGAATTCACGAGCCAAAGTTTTAAAAATCTCGACAGCCACGAAAGCGTCGTTAGCAGCGTATTCGATTTGCTTTTCAGTTAAATCTTTGGCTTCCCAATTGGAACAAGATAGACGCCAATGTTTATCAAGTGTTATTTTTAAAACAGACAGTGATAATTTCGCTAAGCCCTCTGGTTTACGTCCAACCATAGTGGCCAGATAACGCAAATCAAAAGTACTAGCCACACCAACACCGTAGTCCAACGCCAGCTTTTGGGCATCATAGCCAGGGTCTACGCCCACCTTTATTACCTCTTCATCTGCCAGGAGATCTTTTAAGCTTTTCGGTATTTGACGTATGCAGCACAAACGAAATAAAGCGCAATATCCCCTATTGGAACACAACTGCAACAATGCCACCGGCCTACGATTGCCATTAACGGTAACCCACTCACAGTCAAAGCCCAAAACTTTATAATCACTGCAGTGGCTAAATAAATAAACGTATCATAAAATAAATAATGATAAGGAATTTCATTTCTTACCTTTTTAATATGTTCACCACCTTTTGACAATCATTTGCGTTTTGTATTAACACTACGTGCTTTCTTTTAAGAGGGTTTTGGAATCGGTTCCAATAACTTAAGATGTGTTGACGTTTAACAACCAAAAAAAGTAAACCTATACCAGCTCCTGCTAGAAGGGCACTTTTCACCGGTGTTAAACTATTTGATAAACTATTTGGTTTAACGTTTGACATTACGATAAAGATTGAAAAAATGTTAATAAATGTTCAACAAAAATTTTGTAATTTTTCTTAAAATTTTCAGTCCAGTAGGACAGTTGATTGTAGCAAACAGATAGTTTATACGTTCAATAGAAAAGTGACGCATCATGTTTAGGTAGCTGCAGAAAAGTAAAGCATTTCAAAATTTGATATTCAATTAATGAACGCAAAATATTGTTGATGTTTTATAAAAAAAAATATGCTAATTTTTTTCTTAACGGTTATATAAAGGATGTAGTTAATAATATCGCACGTTTAGAAAATCTTGCATATAAACATAATTATATGTTAACACATAAAACAATTCAAATTTATAAATAATTATCGATAACAAAAATTTCACAAATTAACTTTCATGACACTATTTGCTTCTGGCAACGCTGTCTGTTGCTGAAGAGATGTCAAACGGTGCGTGTTGTTTACAAAGAAACTTTTCATTGGCTTAGTCCATTTAAAGTCACCATCCAAAAAAATAACTTGAAACTTACACAATGTCCTTTCACTTAAGTACAAAAGAACGCCTCTTACTGCTGGTAGATGATATGGAATTGATAGCCAAGTGATACTTCTTGTGTACGCCAAATATGGGTATCTATTTACGACGTTTGCTTTCAGAGAACTCATTGATAATCTGGCCCCAAAACATCAGAAAACATCCACCGCGGAACATACAGCCTTAGTAGATCTCTTGGTCGCTAAAGATGAAGAATTTCGCAAAACTTTAGAACTGGCTGATGAACAAGCTAAAATTGAACAAAAAATGGACGAGCTCAGAGCAAAAGTTGATATACAGGTATAGGTCCTTATTTCATTTCCATTACAGTTTACAAATTGCTTGGTTAATTTTAGGATCGCGAAATACAAAAATTGCAAAAATCGTTAAAGGAAGCTGAGCATATTTTATCCACCGCCATTTTTCAAGCACGCCAAAAATTAGCAAGCATAAATCAAGCCAATAAAAGACCAGTGTCTTCAGAGGAACTAATTAAATATGCCCATCGTATTAGTTCAGCGAATGCAGTAAGTGCTCCTTTGACGTGGTGCATAGGTGAGTTTTCTTATGGAATGCCGGGCGATTATAATATTAAACTATTTTGCTACAGAAATTTTGTCAAAGAAATTATGAACGAATCAATTATGAAAACCGAAAGACAGTTTGGAAACAGGGACCACTACTCCCATAAAAAACGCCCCACATAAATTATAAATTCTTTTTTCACTAACCCACAATAAATATATAAATAATATATATCAATATATTATGATATCTTCTCAGGCGATGTACGACGTCCTTATCCCACAGACATTGAGATGCGTAATGGATTCTTGGGTAAATCCGATCTCAATATTAATGGTGGGAGTGTTGCTCATCAGAACAATTTGCCCGACACTCAACGGAATATGACTGAAGTGCCAAACGCTTTTCAAAATCAATTTAATTGGAATAATTTAGGTGAGCTGCATATGTCAATGGGCTCGTCGGGTAATTCAGTGGCCTTGGAGACACGTTCACACAAAGAAGCCTCACAAGATGATGTAGAAGTTATGTCAACGGATAGTTCTAGCTCTAGTTCTAGTGATTCTCAATAAATTTCAGAATCTTCAAAAGGCAGGTTAATACATTTAATTTCACTTTAAATTTGTTTTATGGAAATGAATAGTTTCTGCACTTATTTTTAACAGCCGTTTATAAGCGAGTAAATACACACAGCATTACCAGCCTGTTTATTGGCTTACTCCATTTCTGTCGGTAAGCAAAGGTGAACAAAATTCGGCAACTCTAAATTTTGCGTAGATCAGTCAAAACAAAATCTTGCTTTATTTGTAAATATCTTATTTTACTTTCTTTAATACTTTGTAGAAAATTGGAAAACTATTCAAAATAATTTCATATTTCGAATATTTGGAAACGGCCAAAAAGAATCCAATTTTCTTATTAGTGGTCTTAACACTTAATGTTGCCAAAATTTTTTAACACATAGTGTTGCCAAAATTTTGTTCAGAAGGAATAATACCTAAATTAATAGTTTAAGTCGGTTAGAGCCAACCACATAAAATCTTTGCTAGCATCATCCAACTTTTTTTTATACGAAAATGAAATAACAGAAGTTCAGATTTTAACGGCTTAGATCACATCATATAATGATTCTGAATCGATCGGTATATTCTTCCTAAGAGATTCTTAAGCCCTTTTATATACGACCGTACCTGGTACCACAAGTGGTGTATGGTATAATAAGAACATTTTCCAGTCAGGTTATGAGTCATCGGTTGAAACAAATGTTAAAAGCAAGCATTGTGGGGAAAAATACATATTACAGTTAAGTGTCGCTGACGTTTCCTCAAGAAAATTTGGAACGTGGGGTTCAAGCTAAGAAAGCCCCCTAGAAATGGCTACTTCATTAGTTATTGCCGACCGTGTCCCCCAATTATGATTTCCCTGTGAGGGATCTCTAATAGGCTACATCCATTTAAGATCGAAATATGAATAGTCGGTTACTTAAGCTTGCATGCTAACCCTTCGCTGGCCGTACATCACGGATTTTTGCTCTGTTTCTGTTCTTGCATTGTATTCATTTATCATACACTTGCAGTTTCCTCCCTGAGAAAAGCAGCTGGTTCCGGTTTATAACTCGGACCCCGCTTATCCGCAAGGTCCTTAAACTTAAAAGATGAAGTAATTTTTTGAGATCGCCTTCGGCACTGCTTGTTGAATTTGTGTGACAGTCTTATCAAACGTTTCTTTCATGGCGAACATGATTTTCGGGAACTGCAAATGATCATATCGAATTTAATCATCCGACTTCGATCGGTTGCAGACCTGTAAAACTAGTGCATTTTTATACGTACCGCTGAAGAGCGAGGCGTATATTCATTTCGCCAAAACGTTTGCAACGTCCGGGAGGACGGTTTCGTGAGTCCACAAAGTATATATAGTCCAGGTCAGCATCAAGTTCTAAAACGATTTGTGCATTTGCGACTGTCCGTCTGTGTTTGGCCGTTGCAAAGTTTTTACACAAAGTTTGGTATTGAACAGGAGGGCCAAATCGGTCGAAGAGCATGCCTGTAGTACTACGTGAAGTTTGTTTTTCAAAAGGAATAAAATATGTTTTCTTGCTGGTTACTTATAAACTATAGCAGATAAATCTAAACGCACATGTGGAACGCAGCTGCACTGGCTGTGCAAATCTGCGCAAACCATGCCTACCTAATATTGTAGCATATCAAAATAGAGAATTTTTTTTCAATACCTTTATAACGCAGAGAAGCTTCAAAAATCTCTTTAGGTATATGATCTCTTGGCGAGTTCGAAGTTCGAAGTGCGCCTAAGCATGTTCGACCTTTCCTTTGTCCGTCTGTCCGTCTGTCGCAACTATGTAGTATCCGTGGCAAACATTCCCCCATTCGCAAAAGTGAAGATGTCGCCTAAAATCTTGCAAAAGATTTTCAAAATGATCCAAACTGATTAAAGGGCATGCCTACAACGCCCACATGTTCATGTAAGGAAAAACTGAAAATACTTTTTCTTTCCGTTATTTTGGCTTATTATTCGCAGAGTAGAACACAGGCACCATATAAACGGAACATCGAGAAAATCGGACTGGCCCGGCTAATATTACAAAGTATGAAAATTTAATTATTTTCCTTTTTTTTAGGATCGTGGTGTTTGGTATAAAAGATTCAGTCACGACCGTTTTTTTTTTTTACTTATTCGGCTTTGCATTGCTTTCCGAAGTGGCTTGTGACCGTCTCGAAGTAGCAATTGAACACCCTTGTACGAGATAAGTAGCCAGCACTATAAGCATTTTTGTCTTCTGCGAAAGTTTTTCCAATTTGAATCATAATTAAAGATTATCGCATTGAGGTTTAGTGATGAGCTGGTTAAAGGCGCGACTTGGCAATTCGTTTGCCGATATCTATGAATTGTTCAGCAGTTAAAAGTTGAATAGATATCAGAATATATAATTTATCAATAAACGACGTGGCCTTTTTGCACATTTGTAAAATTTGATTATTTTTTGAACATATTGTATCAGAGCTGCAATATTATCTATAATATTCACTGCTAGGCAGACCTATCTGTGAAGTTTACTACGTGATGTTAGTAACGACAGTCGGTAAGAATTATCCCGACACAATCGTGTGCGCGATTTTCGCATAATTGTGAATAGCCGTGATTGTTGGGAAGTACGTTTACCGAATAAGAACGCTCTTCCACCCGATTTTCTTGATTTTCGAAGCAGCGGTCATAAGAATCGAGCTGTTGTTTCATTTATTTCATTTCAATTCAGCTACAATTTTTAAATTTCAGCTAAGCTAGGCATATACATTCGATAAGAGAGTTACTCCGTGAACGTACTTAGGCTGCTCCATAGCCTAGTAAACTACGATCACTTATTACATTATTTAGTGCAACAGAAAAATATATTTTTGTACAAGCAGAGTGACAAAAATGAGAAAGTGAACGGAAGATACAGTTGCTACACCCTAAGAAGCCTATAGGTCATAAAACGAAGGTCCGAAAAAGCCTGGTAATTCTTACTTTATTAATTAGTTAGATGCATGAGTTAATTCATTTAATACGTCGCTAAAGCTATGACATCGGGCATATTCGAAATGTATGGAGTCTCTTTTGTGTTGAGTCCGATACGGAGATAAAATTATACACATCGTCCAAATGTTTACAGGTCACCCTAATTGGTTTAATTGGTTTTGACCCACACTGAGTGATTATGTTTTATGTGGCGAAAATTCTCAGATAGACGGACCGGAATATTGAAGTTAATCTCATTTAATAGGGCTGGCGAATTAATTAAGCTATTAATTAGCTTGATTAAAAATCTGGCGACTAAAAAGAACCTACGCTTTTTTAGCGAGGATGAAACTATTAGCAGTAATCTATTTTCATATGATGGTAATGGAGTTGGAGGTCCCCACGGCAAAGTCCCTAACGCAAAACATAAGAATTGTTTTTGAACCTACTCAATAGCGTCTACCAGACAACGATAGGACAGAGACCAACCCGCAGAAGCGTATTCAAATGTAAGTCTTACCAACTGAAATGAAAAATTGTTTAACCAGCGTTCTATGAAATCTGCGATTACTTACCATATTTTATTGAATAATTCAATCAGTCTATGATAAAATGATATTCTTATTTTTATAATTTTTTGAAAACAAATCTTTTTCTTATTTATTTTTCTCTGGAAAATTTCTTTTTTTGTTTTTCTTTTCTCATAAATTTGTCTTGTCCTTTTGTTTTGTGATTTTCTTTAAAAATTGCCGTTATCGCTCTCTAACAGCAATAATTGAATCTTTAAATAAAATAAAATATTACTTGCTAGACAATTATTTACAATAAATTTCATAAGAAACAAAAAATGATTGTGTCCGCCACACATTAGTGCTATGTGAGGCATTGTCACTTAAAAAAAAAAAAAAGAAGTTTAAAACCATGATTTTTACTTACACTTAAATTTATCTTAGATTGCAGCTAACAATATTTTGAAAGATTTCTTAAAGTTCAATAATAAACAAACAAAAAAAAATATTTATTTACATTAATTGTTGTTGTAGAAAAAATTTGCTAATTTCTGAATGCTCTTTTTCTAATGAAATGAAAAGCTTGACGAAAACAAAAAATATATGAATAAAAGGATAACATTGCACCCATGGAAGTTGAAAAATACAGTTTAATATATTTTCTGAATTTTTCAAAAATCTTGAGAACACCTTTCCGTTCACCTCACATTCGTTTTCGTTTTTTGTTTTTTTTTGTTTTTGTTTTGACTTCTTGTAAAGCTATTCTCAAGAAGTAGTCAACACTTAATATTTCCTTCCTTCCATTTGTTGTTTGCATGCGAGAGAAACACACACACACATTGTTCACAACCTGAGCGTTATTACGTTATTGAGAGAAACCAAAAATTTGTAAAAAAAAAAAGAAGAAGACGACCGTTATAATAAAAATGAAATAAAAATTCTTAATGTCTTTAACTTAAATATAAACTGGCATACAAAGCTTCGTAATAAGCTTCGTTTAAGTAAAAGAATACTTTTCTGGACGAGAAGGAACCTGCTTGTTTAAAAAAAAAAATCGAACGTAAAAAACATTTACAACTGATACTAACTGCCGACCATTATATGTGCGGGTTGTTCAAGTTCATTTTCATAGCGTGACGTAACGGCTACAGGTGTTAAGCTATTTTTAAATAAATCATCGGAGGAGGATAATTTACAGCTTGGCACCAGTTCTGTAAACTCGGAACCCAGACCGAATTCCATGTCAAGAAAACTATATTCCCAAGTCGAGGCGGGATTCAGGTGTGCACTCATACTGTTTACGTAGGAAGATGTTAGTGAATGCGTAGCCGATGAGATGGTAGATAGTGTGGTAAATGTCGCTGTCGTGGAAGATGAAGGAGGCGTTGTATTACAGTTATTATTTGTACTGCCTGAGGAGGCTGACGTGCTGCTATTGGCTGATTGCACTGTAGTGAATGTACCACTAATGGCCACCGACGCTGTTTGATTGCAGTTATCATTACCGTTTAACGCAGAGGAACTTGTTGAGGTTATTGTTACGGGCACTGCAGTAGCCGGATTCGCTGGCGGTAATATGGAGAATAAATCGTTGTTGTTTAATGGATCCAAAGCCGATTGCGATGAGAGACTTAATACAGAGCTCCAGTTAATCGAACGCGTGGAATCGTCGTCCGCATAGCCAGAATCGCTGTCCGATAGTGAGGTTAAAGTTGTTGTAGTAGTTGCTGGCGCGATGTTAGCCGTTTGGCATGATTGCACTTGAGTGGTTGCGGGCGTTGCAGCAGGTGGTGTTGATATCACAGGTTGGCAGGTTGGAAAGGGAGTAGCGCGTCCCGAATGAGACTCCCGGAATGGATAGTGATCGTAGGGATGCATTGTAGCATTCGCCGATACTATATTGCATGCGTTATTGCCGTTGCCTAACGTAAAATGAGTATTGGGGGCGGGTTTCTGATAAGCCGGTGGCGGAGTATCCATACGCTCAGGTTGACTCTGTTGATACGGATGAGGAAAGTTTTGTTGTAGCTGATGCGATTGTTGGGCTTGATGTTGAATATGATAATCAATGGCACCGGTGAGTCGACCGCAATTAAGTACCGGTATATAATCTTGATGTTGCGGATGCAACATCGGCTGCTGCTGCTGGGTATGTAACTGAGGTGGACTTGGTTGATGGTGGCTTCCATGTGAAAGATGAGGTGGCGGCGGTGCCTGATGTTGCATATGCGAATGTAAATGATGGTGATAGTGTGAATGTTGATGTTGGTGTTGCTGTTGCTGCTGTTGGGCTACATTCGCTGCAGCTTGATGCAATTCTTTCGCTTCTGTTTCAATTTCACGATCTATACGTTTCAGGGTATTGCAAATAAGTACGGAACGGTACAACGACTGTTCGGATACTTGACGAAACCGTGACAGTTTAAACATTGAGAGATTACGTATTTTCAAACGTATATCCTTGTAACAGGGCTTATTTGTGTTGCACCAGCTACCGCGTCCGTCACAGCAACGTTTGATCGGATGTCTTGTCTCAGTGACATGCATGTTTGTAAAACTTGAAGGCTGCGCTACTACTGGCGCACTACTTGGCGGAGGAGCAGGACTGCTACATCCTAGCTCTAAATAGGATTTGCCATTTTCTGCGCAACGTATAGTTTGCTGTTGTTGGGGCTGTTGTTGTTGTTGTTGTTGTTGTTGTTGTTGCTGCTGCTGCTGTTGTTGCTGCTGCGCTGAGAAAGATTCATGAGCGCCATAAAAATTTCCATTGTTGCCGTTTTGCCATGTAAAGCTATTTCCCACTCTTATGTGTTGAGGGCTACCAGTTCTTGAACAATTTTGTTGGGGAAATGGTTCTGAATAATAGTTAGGCCGTGAAGCGTAGCTTTGTGCTTGTGGAAAACTGGCAATACGTTGAGGTTGATGTGCGTTTGCAGACGGAGACGAAGTAGGAAAAGGATGATATCTTAACGGGCAATAGGTAGGTATAATACTCTCCTCTTCTTCATAATCGTCTTCAAAGTCATCATCGTCGTCATCGAGTTCGTCGGTGCTAAGCAAAGTCGTAGCTAACGTCGATCGTGTAGAAATGCTACCCCAGGGATCCGTAGGTACCGCTACTGCTTGTAGTTTCGATATACAGTCCACAGGCTCCGGTGCTGAGACCCACGGCTCGCAAGGTACTGCAGCGACGACTTCCAATTTCGCTATGCTGTCCTCGGGCAGTGGCGTAATAGAAGTAGGTGGCAAAGGTGTAGTAGCATCAACCTCTGCTGCGGCCGGTATAGTGGCTACAATTGCGTTTAACACTGGCGTTGAAGACTTGTTAATAATATCTTTGCCATTCATAATACTATGGGCCATTGTGCCACAAGTACTGTCACAGTTTTTACTTTCATTATTATTATTATTATTATTGTTGTTGGAGTTGATACCGTTTATTTTAATATCATCATCGGCGATCGTCCTACAATGTTTAATGCCATTAATGGCAATTTTATTGCTTGTGCATTGCTCTTCGACGGCATCGATGTAATTATTATTATTTAAAGACCATTTGCTAGCCTTTAAAGGTGGCGGACAATTTGCTGTATAGGTATTAGTATCCTTAGTGTCGAAGGTGAGTTCGTGCTTCCGCTTAGTAGCGGCTGTTGCTTGAAGACCCATTGCAGAATTTATCTACAATGAAAATGAAAAAAAAAAAAAATGATTTTGATCAATACATCAAATGAAATATATAGAAAAAAAAAAAAAATCAAATTTTTAAATTTCAACATTTTTAGCTAATACTTAAACCCAAGTGCCTAACAACTGAAAAAACCTATATACATTCATAATCACGAAAAGAAAAGGTCGAACATTTTGAGAATGCGAGAAGAACTGGGAAAATAATGGGAAAATAAAAAAAAAAGAGAAAAAATAAAGCAAACATTTCCATTAAGCCATTATGAGTTGCCATATGTCCTTGCTTGCAAAGTTGCATGAATATCAACCTTTCGTGTTTAAGGGTAAATAGTATTCGATATTTTGAATTGTTTCAGGGTGAGTTTCGTTTGAATCGATTTCATTTTTAGTTACTACTCAATGCTTGTCTTCGAACGGCATGTGTTATTTGCTGACGTGCCTTAACGTTCTTTTCGGTTTTATATGATGGTGGTGGCGATGTTTATGAATTTTTTGTTTTTTGTGTTTCTTCATCCCTTATAACGACTACAATAGGATAACAACTGCTTAATCCTCGGTCGTCGCATTTACGTTTTCCGTTCATGTCAAGCAGAGGAAACAAAAAAAATCAAAAAACAAAAAAAAAAAAAGAAGAAATGAAAAAAGAAAGACTACATTTTCACCACTCTGCCTATATGAAAGGCACAGCACAATAGAGCAGACATATATACATACATACACACGATACATGCATTTACATATATATGCGCGTGATGTATTTTGTGTTTTACGTATTTTTAGAAAAATACTTTGAAAACACCGTGCCGGTAAACAGTCGTTCAGCCATTCGTACATACATAGTTTGTGTTTTATAACCATTTTGGGACTAAGTATTTGTCGGTCGTGCAAAGGTATAAAATGTACAGAGAGTTGATTGTAACAAACACAGAAAATATCAAACACTGTAGACGGTTGGCAGGCCAATGTTAGTATCATCTTTAGTATTGTTTCGTTTTTCTTGTTGTTGTAGTTGTCTGAAAAGTAAAGCGAACGAAAAATGTGCACATATGTTTACTGTATTACTAGGGGTTGGATGATTGTATTCATTGAATAATTTATTCCATGAACGGGCTGCCTTTGCCTTGCTTAAAAGATACGGTTACAATGTCTGCAAAAGTAAGAAAATTTCTATCGATATCTTACGAGGACACTGTTCGAAGTACACAATTTGAAGAAAAAAAGGGAGAAACTTATTTTTTAAACCGTTAAAAAAGAGAAATAATCTTTATATATATGTATATATATATATATATATATGTAGAATTAACAATCCCAGTTATAACGAAAGCGCAAACGTTTTGACGCATAGCACACGCTTCTTTAAACAGGTCGCTCGAACAATTTTGTTCGCCAACAGTCACGGATTCTACGTTAATGATCCTCCTCGCGGGCAATTATCATGCAGCCCTCGTAAAAACTTTTAAAGACTGAATATTAAATCCTGTGTTAGGTGTTGGCGGCTTCACCACCTCACTTGACGAGTTTTCCGAAAACAAAACTTTATGTTTGAAAAATGTCCGAAACTTCCACAAGTCAAAGTCTTGTCAGTTTATGTAACGCATAACCGTAAATGTTACCTAAACGAGCGAGTCAGATTAAACACTTCACAAATTTTGTGACGCATGTACAATATTTGCTGTAAGTCGAATGTGTGCGTATAGTCAGCCCATCTTCTTAAACGAAAGTTATTCTTGCATCCTAAACGGAAACAGAAGTAGTATAGTCACAACATAGGGTTGGCGAAGGGGGGTATTTAGAGAAAGAGCAGAGAAAGAGAAAGACGTAAGTAAAATATGTAAACACGTGCACTACATGGCGCGTTAGTATTAGCTCTCCAAACTCATCATTCAATTCAATGAATGAATGACGTTTTCAAGGGTAGATTTTAAATGGATTCTTGCATTGAGCAGCACAAGAAGTATGTAAAGCCTATAAATTGTGCACTCAAATACGCTGCTAGACAACGTGGGAGTGAAAAACCATTAACTGGCCGACCGACCAACCATCATTTGGAGTTTTCTTTTCAAAAAGGGAAATTGAAAAAAGAAGACAAAAAAAAAAAAAAACAACAACAACAATAGCAACGAAAAAGCGGCAACATTTTGGGACAACAAACGGCTGAAGGTCGTTTCGTTAATTTATATACTCACTCTCGTAAGCCCTCGCTAACAACAAACTCAATGCAAATGCAACAGTTTTAGCGTTTTTTTTTTCTGACTTTTGTTTTTTTTTGCTTTTAATTGCCTTTGAAAAGAAAACGAAACCTGTCCACACATTACTTAAATAAGGCCGGCCTATAAGTTAGCAAATATACTGCGTTAGCACATCACTTTCGAGGCAAATTTAAACTTATTTAACTTATTTTCATAGCTTTTAGAATCTTCTTAGCATTTCTTTCTCCATAATTCTTCTACCAAAGTTATTTAGAATTTGTTTGGTTAGGTTAGCGAAGAAGAACGTAAGAAATAAAAAAAAAATTCCATCATTAACGAAAAATTTGCAAAATTATAACTAGCAGCGAACTAAACGACCATGCAAGATATCCGTTCCATCATAAACCATGGAAACCTCAATAAAAAAGTTAAAAGTTTGTCCCCCAGACTTTATGCTTCTTGCATATCGATGCACCTCTGGCTTAATAACATCAAGCCTTTATTGGTAACGCTATGCAAATGGTTGATAGCTGTTGGTTTATGTAAGCTATCGAACGTATTTAGTCAACTAAGCCAAAGCAAGAAGACAACAAGATTTTGCGTTTAAAAGTCAAATTTTCAAAGTATTATAACTTAAACAACCAGCCGGTGAAGCAGCTTGTGTACCGTGTAAAGCAGTTATGGCCTGTCGGCAATCTTTGTCGGGCCTATAAGTTTGCCGTAAGTATTATCAAAGAAATTTATATATTCTGTGTATAAAGTATCCGGACTTGTCAAAGAGACATACAATCTTCCGTCACCAGAGGGAGGCTTCCTATTTGCATTTTAAGTGTGAAAACACACACGCGCGGACCCTTCACGAATTTTCGGTGGCTGATCGAGGAGACATAACTTTCTTCAACATCGTTGAGGAGCGCAGACTTACAGCGATGGAAGATAATAAAGTCATGTGATGCTGCCCGTCAGTTGTTCATCTTTTTTTGACACCAATCCCGCGGCGATACGTTTTATGACCAGACCTAGGAGATGCGTTCTTCTCTTAAGCTAATTTCATAGGACTTGTACGGGGATTTCCACAATATTTTTGATGATATTTTCGTTTGCAGCCGTTGAAACAAATTCGTTACGACTTACATGTCGATTTGCAAGTGTCAGCCTCTTTTGTTTCTCAATGAATTTTTCTCTTTTAGCCGGTGAGAGGTTCATTCAAAACCGGGGAAAACTACCGACACTTTTCAAACTTCTCCCTGCGACCAATAGGCAGGGGACAGGGTATGAAGGCGAGATTTTCGGAGAAGAAAAACTAGAGCATATTTTACGGCCCGCAATATGCATTTAAGACAGACCAGGTTTTTGGAAACTTTAGCAACTGAACATCGAACCGTTTAAAATGCATAATACGTTGGAGAAACCAGCTCTCGCTCTTTTATAAACAAACAAATGCAACGGCAATAGCGAAGGGGCGATAGCAACAGCGCAACAGCAACAGCAACAACTCTATAAAGTGGAAACATTAAACTATTAAAGCCAAAGTTGATTGCCTGGCTTTTTTTTTTGTTTTTTTTTTTTTTGTTTTTCAAAACATATAACATCGTATGTGATTGTTTAGTTAAAAAGCCTTCACTGTATAGCTGCAACAACTGCGAACAACAGACCATTTCAATGCAATTGCGAAGATCTGGAAATTACTTTGTTGCGTCTGCTGTTGTACAGTTTTTTTTTATTTTTCTTCGCTTTTTTTTAATGGATCTGAAAAGTAGTCATTTTTTTGCATCTGTACATGCTCGGCTGTGTTGTGCGCGCTCGTCTCTGTTATTTCGATCGAGTCGAGTAACGAGCCGGTTTTGCAAACGTTAGAGCTACATTAAAGCGACGAAGTCATTTGTGTCCCGAGAAAACCAGATTTCGTTCAATGTGAATGCAAATGTGAACATATCGTCAGTACCATCACTTTAAGTACATTGTTTGTGCCTGAGTGCGTGCATATATTGCTTCTCTACCAACATAATCAAGCGATGTGACTGACGGTAATATCTTTTTAGTTTTGCAGAGCTCTCTTCTTACATATATTCATGTACACATTCGATATACAGGTTAGGTTAGGCTTAAGAGCCTACTCATCGCATTGCCATCGTTCAATGCTTAACGTAGGTAAAGAAAAATGTATTTAACGCAATGAGTTTTTTTTTTTTTTTTTTGTATTGCTGTTCATTTTAGATCAATGATTTCGTTATTTTTCTTCCATCATCAACATCGATGGTCTAAATACGAGTAGTACTGAGTGTGTGATGTTGGTGATATTGCTATTGCGATGTATGCAGTTGTTGTGATATCTCAACAACGCTTTTGCGTGAGAGTCTGTAATTTTTAGCGTATCATAAATTTCACGCTAAACAATTGATCTTTTGATTGTTTATCTGCTTGGGAGAGAAAACATTGTTGCGCTGCAAAACTAGAAATGCATACAATATCAGAGAACAACAGTAACATGCATATCTTACAATAAAGTTTGTCAAAGAATTGAAGAGAGTTAAATGCACATCTATGCTAGTCTTGTCGTCGTTTCCTTGGGCACAATATATTTTTGATAAATTCGAACAACAACCTATAGCCAGTCACAGGTACTCGCAATTTGCTTTGTCTGCTTTAATGGTCGCAGCTACGTAAAAGAATGACATTTGTACCTGATTGTTCTACATCCTGTTGACGGACAATCGCTTTATTCGTTTACTGATTTAAAGATATTTATTTAAATATTCAACTTCGTTGAGCTGTTGACAAATTGTTTTTCACAATTGCACGAGATGTTAGAAAGTTATGTCAAAGATTCTAAATGCGATAGCGGGCGGATATGTTACATTTGTCATAGAAGTGATTGCAACGCATTCCTTCCCTTAAACTAATGGGAGATTTATTAAATATTTGAGTTATATTAATATGACTTGGTTTGGCGCATCAGATCAATATGTAATCAACGAATCTGATCTAGTTAATGTATGCTAAGGAAGACCCCAACTTTATTACGGAACTAGGCTTTATAGCGTAAAAACTTATTATTGAGTTATGCAAAAAGGCAAGCACACGTTTTGGAAAGTTTCTGCCAACAAAGTCTGAGGTAATGAAATGAAATCTTCAAAATTCTAGCAGGTTTTAAGACTTCACTACAAACCATAAGAAGCGTGAAAAGTCAGTACGATTTTCACTTAAGCGACACGTAAGCGTTTCAACAAAATGATTGTCACTACAATGCGTTGGAGGAAGCTGGCACATATTTTTGAAGCATAAGGAATTCTAGCAAATTTCATCTATTCAGGCTTGATTAAGACTTATTAGAGACTTGAGGGGGTCACTCAAAAATCGTCCGTTAAATCTCACGCTATATACATACGTGAAGATTAACGAAGGGGCATTAGCAAATTATAATTTCACTTTATTTTGACTAAAGTTGAGCAGTGGGACAATAACCTCGAAACTGACTTCGAAACATCTGAAAACTTTAACTTACAAGGTATCGTCTCTTATTTAAACGAGTCTTGAAAAGGTGCTGCAAATAAAGCCAGCTTGAAATTATTTCGTAATAATGCGAACAAAATTTCTGCGCCCTCAAGAAGGCATGAATTCAGTTTCTTGCGATAGTCAAAAAGGCACGCAAAGGAGAAGAACTAAAAGAAAGTACAGGCCTCGAAAAAGACGTACATTACTCTTGCTAATCTAGTACATCTGTTCAGTTTGAGACCAACAATGAGCATCAGGCTTAATGCGAAGACAGATGCTAGCCGAATTTAGGAGGTTAAAAAGCTGCAACAACCATTCGCCTTGATGTCAATAAATTCTAGCCGAACTTAACGACAATAAAAATAAAAAAACTGCGTTTTCTACTTTAACTGAGTATTCAACTACAACAACTATTCCAAAAATCTATAGCCGTAAACGAAAAGACCATCACAACAAAGCCAAAAACAATGCTCAGTCAGTTAGTCAAGTCAAGCAGTCAACAAAGCTCTTAAAAAGAGTCACAAGATATACGTACGTACGTAAGTACGTACCCGTGCAGATACGTTTCAGTCTTTAATAAAAATCGACTATGAAATGTGAAAAAGAAAACATTTTCACATTTTTACGTATTTTTCTCGTTCCCAAAGTATTAAATCGAAAAACAACATTAGCACCAGCAGCAACAGCACGAGGAAAAAACACAAGCAACCAAAGCCAGCCATCGAGTGAAAACTTAGGCTGTAAACTAAATAAGAAGACGAAAAAAAAAAAAAGAAAAAAAAAGTAAAGAAACAAGTAAGTGTACGTTTGTTCATATTTATGATACACTGAGAAATTTCACGAACGATGCCAAACGATTTCGTTGTGCTACATACAGCCACGGCTGAGGTACATTTTTACAGTGTATAAACGCATCGCAAACGTATGGCCCCGTATACTCATTTATAGGTATGTGTACACACACACATATATATACATATATATATACATATATATATATATATATGTACGTACGGTATATTCGTCCGTTGTGTGTAATGTGCCGACGAACGACGTTGTTAGTCGCCATTGCTGCCGCCATGTCAGCTATCATAGATGGCATTCACTTGACTGTGTGCTCACTCTCTCCGCACGTTTGCTCCCGCTGTTGTTCCATCTTAAAAATACGTAAATACGGTCTTTTTCTTTTATAATACTAAAAGCCACACCATATTATACTATATATACAATTTGCTGATTGTTGTTGGATCGACTAACCAACCAACCAAACCGACCGACCAACGAACCGCCCGCTCGCCCGTCCATCCATCTCTCCGTTCATCCAACAATCGACAGAGCACAACCGCTTTACCATGCAGTAGTAATAGCAGTAGTATTGGGACTATAACATGGCATGGCAAGCAAACAAAACAAAAATTACTTTAAAAAAAAAAAAAAAAAAAAAAAATGAAATGTGAAAAAATAAAAGTTGAATATATTTCCACATCCATCCATCCAATGTTGCTGACTCGCATTAAAGCAGAATAACAACAGCAAGCAAGCAAGTCGTACTGTGTTGTATACGGACGGTAAGGAATGTGCTGGGTTGTATTATATGTACATGCGTTTCGTACGTTGTACTGCCAGTTATTATAAAACGAGCACAATGAACGAAGCGATGTATTAAACGACCGACCGACCAAACGAACGAACCGAACGAATGAGCAAACAAAAGATGTCTATAAGCAGCACAGTAACAGCAATGGCAGCAACGATAACAACAACAACAACCAACGACTATAGTTGGTTTATTCGTACACTTACACGAAGTACAGTCGCACTACTAAAAATATCTACATGGGATCACAGAGAGCGGTGCGGATAACAGAGAAGCACAGGCAAGGCATAGAAAATAAAATAATAATAATAATAATAATAACAAAAAAAGAAAAAAAAAACTGTTTATATGCGTATATATATATATATATATATATATAGATGTATGCGTCTGTTATGTGATGTAGAGTTGCTTTGAAAACGGGCGAAAACGTTGGTTCGTTGTTCGTTCGATGGAAAGACTCATTCGAATAGTCGAGATGGCAACAACAAAAATACAACGCTTCAATATAAATTTCATGTCGAAAACAACTGATGAGCATTACCCTGTGTTTGTATATGCACATACGTGGGTATATGTATACGGTATATAATGAATGTGTTTACTTATATACATGTAAAATGTTCATATAATCCTGAGTGGGTATCAACCAACGTTTTATATATGTGTATTGTATGTATGTTTTTTGTACGTATGCATGTATATATGAATGTGAATGTATATGTTTGTATGTATGTTTGTTTGTATGTATGTATGTATGTATGTACAATACGTATGGTATTGTGTGCAATATTTTACGGTATACAGAGAGTACACAAGTACAAAAATCAACTTACATATCGATCGTTCAACTACGAACGAACGAAACAAAAATGCTTTACTTAATACACAACGCATAGCTCGATGACGGCAATGACGCGATGATGGCAATATTAAATGACTACGACGACGACGACGACGACGGCGTCAATGGTGATTCGTACACAGTGTTGTGTTCCGATTTAAGTTGAAATCATCATAATTTAAACAAAACAAAGCAAAAAAAATCTATTCTCTATAACACAAATATGAGTAATAGATAAATAAATATTCGCATATGCAGGCGCCGCACATAACATTGGCTTTTTGTTATCAAAAATTACAACATACTTTAAGGCTTTAAACGATCATCTTTTTTTAAGACCTAATCTAAGGGTATAAGGAAATTTCGTATTCGCAACAATAAAGATGCAACCTTCCTTCTCATCTTATATTGTATGCTTTAACGACAGGAGTCGAGAGACGTACACAAACTGTGAGAAAGCAAGCAACGCAAAAAAAAAAAAAAAAAAAACGCGTTCGAAATCATGTTATGTGGTGGCTTTGAAAGAAATCTAATTAGCTGTTTTTATGAACAGGTGCGAGTAATGCCGGTTGAATCCGCGAATGTAAAAAAATTACATTTGGGGCCCTTAAAGAATAACACAGAGCAGCAACGTAGAGTAAAGTTCGAAGTATACGTTCGAAAAACTCTGAAAGTCAGATAGGAACAAAACAAATTTCCAAAGTGCGTGCCAGCCCTTCGAAAGCCCGGGTCGGTTATGCCAATTCAGTCATATTGTACGACAAATCTTAAAGTCGCGCAAAATAATGAGGCTCTTAAATGCAACGAAGCAGATTTTTGCGGCATTGAGCATTTATGGAGACGAGAGAAACTCAGTTGGAAATTACGGGACCGCTGCCCCTAAATAATTTGGTTAATGGGTCTTTAAAAGCTCATGCAACGTTAAGGTCTTTAAAATGACTAAAAGCTTTTACAAAACATCCTGCATTGCATGGGATGTCGCCAAAAACTTTTTCACATTTTTAAAAGTCCATCACTTCAAGCAAGAAACTCGCAAGTAAAGAGGATGCAACAACCACATCATGAAATCCTTGAAGTTTATTATGCCGTTTAAAACAATCCTGCTTTGCAAGCCACGGCGAGAGAAAATTTTTCTCGCGCGATATAATAATAACAAGTGAAAAGTTTTTATCGCGCGCGTGATTATTTTTTTGAAAGCTTTAGTTCTAACTCTCCTTCAGGATACCTCTGTCCATTAAATAGCGTATTATAGCATGTCATGTTATTTGATATTTTTAGTCTTTTACCGTATCGTATCGTATCGTATCGTATATGATGTACATTTGCTGTTATGCAGAATGGAGAACAGTTTCAGAGATACGTCCATCCTTGGGTGTTCGCTTAGAGTTTTTGTTGGGTTTAAATAGAACCACAGCAATGAGTTGCAACAATGAGTTGAGGTTGAACACAAGTAAAACACATACACACAGACGCACACATACAGATATACAATTCCGCAACAAACATTGTATAGGGTGCAAAGGGAGGGAAGTTAGAATACTATTTGACGTTTTTCGTAAATGTCAGTTTTTTAGTATTTGCATTTGAGAAGCATCATTTGTGTGTGTGTGTGTATTTTGTGTGCCTTCCTTTCCATGACGTTGATTGTGTGGGGGATGGGTATTTCCGACTGTTTATATCACTCTCCGTATAATGCGGTTGTGAAAAGTTTGCGAAGGAACGATTTTGTACACCTATACATTGGCAGTGTAGTAAAACTCTGCAGCAAATATCCAAAAAACTTGTACAGCTACACTGCGCAGATACACAATAACACCAGCTCTACGATGATTGTATCGATATTATCCGTCTGTAATTGTGCGAATGTATAGTAGTAGTAGCAAGGATGGTTTTGTTAGTCGCTTGGTTAGTTCATTCGTTCGTTCGTTCGTTGGTCCGTCAGACTGACTTTGCATTCAGAAAGGCAAGTGGGCGATGTTGACGTTGAAAAGCTAAAATGTACGTAAATATGAAATTGGGTGAAATATGTACGTTTAGTTTAATGTTCGTAATGTTCGCTCGTTCGTTGATTCCTTTGTACGTATGTATGTATGTATTTATGTATTTATATATGTGTGTATATGCAAGTATGCTTGTACTCTGACATAATAAAAACCTTCACATAGGGTTGGTTTGTTGCTTAGATGATGATAACATAATGGGTACTAGTAGTAGTAGTAGTGGGCTGTGTGGGCCGTCATTTTCTATAGCTAGGATTATAACGTGTAAGTAGTTTTTATTTTCATAATGCAGTAAGCATATATAACATTTCCCATAAAAGTTCTCATACACATTTACATAAACGCATTCTGATATCTGTGCACATGCATAAAAACTAGAATTTTTCCTTCTTTTTTTTTTTTGTTTTTTCTTTAAAATTACACCATCTTTACGTTAACACATTTTGCCTTTTATAAGCAGAACGAAAGAAAGAAAGAGCGAATTATTTATTCGCAAAATAATTCTAAGCATATAGTATAGCTAGCTATCTTTCCAGCTGGGATCTCTTCTTTCTTACCTACAACAATAATGATGATGCTTGTAGACGTGTGTTATATGTTATAGCATTCTTTTCTAAGTTATGAAGTCAAAGAGAATGAAAAATTTTCTCTGGTCTTTTTGTCGAGTGCCACCATAAACGTCAAGCATCTTTAGTTTGAGTGTATAATTAATTATGATTATTTGAAATCTTGTACACAACCTGTTGATTTTTAACTTTGGCGTACAAATAATTGAGTCCTTTTTTTAACAGCTGTTGCTGCTGTGGTAGCTACTGAAACAAAAAAAAGAAAAAAATGCAAAAAAATGCAAAAAAAAAAAAAAATAAGAAAAAAAGAGGAAAACAAGAAAATGACACCGTAAAACGAAATTGAAAACATATAAAGCATGTACAAGTGCATGGTACATTGAATATCTCGCGCTACCTCTTCTTCTACCGCTTCTTAGTGAAACAAGTGCATGAAAAACTTTGTCTTTTCATTTTTTTTTTGGTTATTTTGTAATCTCACCATATGACTGAAATACAAATGAACAAACAAACAGTAGTGAGTGTGTTTACATGAGTGAAACCACCCACCCATTGACCGTTCGTTAAACGTTAAACGTGCTTATTGGAGAAACAATGCCGGTATGAGTTTGCTCGCCACAAAATCTAGAGAGATACAACCAACCTTTCGTATACCATATATATATTCCCAGCAGAGACATTGCTATTAACGTTTCTCGTGTTCCATAAAAGCGAACGAGCTATAATAACTTTATGTTGCGTTATTGCAAAATGTGTGTCAAAGTGTATCGAAATATTGTTTTGTTTGTTAACTATGTCTATATCCCATATCCCATAGTCTGTGTGTTTCCTTAATGGTGGGAACAAGTGACTATTCAAAGGGTAATTGACCACAAAGAAATGACTTGTGATGAATACAAGCCAGACAGACGAACGTGCCCAAAATATCCGTAATGAATGAAAGTATAGCTGATCCGTAAACAATGGAAACAATTGTTACTCTAGAACATAAGAACAACAATAGGTCATTGGCGGAGCGATTATTAAGCGCAACTTGCAGATCACATAAATGCAATGATACGTCACCTCTACTCTACTCGGCATAATCCGTCTAGCTTTTAGGGCATGAGGAAAACAACTATGAAAATGATAACCTATCAATAGAATTGAAAGGAGCTTCTTATCTTTACTTGCAAGCTGCTGCTGCTAGTAGCGTTAATGTACAATTTATACAATTTTTTCCAAGTTGGAATATTTTTGCTTCAGGAGTCCCCATAAGAAAAACAAAGTGTTTTACTGGAAACTAATCATAAAACTTGGAAAGGCTAAGGCTTTTTATGGTTGAAATTTGGGGCTTGTAAACGCGCTTCATGAAGAGTAGCCCTAAGAGGAAAGATAAAAGCACCCTCTATCGGGCTACCATTGATTGTATAAATGATTGCACAATAAAGTCAACCTTGACCTGCAGCAGCTGCTGCTGTTTTAAAAACAAAATAATTGCAGTGCAGTAAGTCGTGGAAAATGAAAAGAATTGCTTATCGTCAAAGCAATTACGCGGTTGAAACCTGTGGAACTTGATGCATTCACAATGTACCCCTTCTATTGACGGCAGGTTTAGGACTGGCCAACATAAGATTTACATTGCTTATTATGGGTCCTATTTATAGCAGCGAAAACAAATACAAATGGTTTAGGTTGGGGTAGAGATCGCGTACGCTGACGTCAATTTTTCGTCTTATGTGAGATCTTGCAAAACTCTTCTTCTTTCGTTTACTCCGGTCATATCAAATCGCTTCTTTTAGATTTCTTTCTATTTCGTCCATTTCCTGTACATTATTTTTCTTTTGGTCCACTTCGTTTTCCATTGCTTCTTCATTTATTCTTCCACTCAACTTCTCCAGTTACTATATGTTCTCTTAATTCCATAATTCGCTTTCCTTCATTCCCCTCTTCTATTCCTGATATTTTCTATACACTATATTCCATCTCTTCCTTCAACCGTTATTTCTTTCTCCAGTCTTACTCTTCCAAACCAATTTCTCATAAGACAGTATTCCTTAATTTTTTTGTGCTTTGTTCGCATTTCTACGCAAAACAGGAAAGGGATATATTTGATTACCTTACCAAAGCTATTTTTTACAATCAAACTGAAAATCGTTTTCCAAGCTCGAGCGTGTGAAGACATTGTCTAGTTGATCGTGTTCCTATGAGTTTTTAGTTCCAAGGACAGTACTGTACTCTTTTCACCTTTTTAACATAAAGTTGTACTTGGGTATTGTGCTATGTACACCTTTGCGGTATTCTTTTACAAATGATAAGTAATACGGGAAGGAAATACGTGAAATACTTGGTCAAACAAAATACTTAACTTAGTAGTTGTGAAAAAATACGCACGAAGTCAAAAAGTGAACATTTTTAATTCAAAAGACAAAGAAGAAAGGTGAAGGTATTCGAAATTGAAGTATTGGGAAGTGGATAACCAAGGAAGAAGAAAGAAAATCTGGAGAAAATAGTTGACTTCGAACGAACTTACTTACACCATATGTCTCTTAGTTGAGGCGCTAGTGCGCGCAAATATTGAAGGACATGAATAAAAAGCAGATCGCAATATTCTTATGAAGCCCTTTTCCGTTAAAAAAACTTCCGGCCGCCTTACAACTGACTTGAGTAAGTAATGAGCCGTAATTTCATATAATTGCTTTGCCTAAGAAATCCACTTGAATGAGAATAGTTTGTCAAAGATTGCATTTTAGCCCAAGCACATAAAAGCAAAGAAAATGGCACAGTCTGACCAGTAAGGCTAATGCCAGTAAATGTTGAATTCGAGCTGTGCTGATTCTCTTACACAAATGAATTTGTGTTTATCACTGTTATCCAGCGATCTCAAGGAGGAAAACCTGTAATGGGAACGCTAATCTTCAGCAGGCAATTCTTTTTCATACAGTTATCTAACTGTTTAAATAGTTTAAACCTAATAAAGAAAAATTGGTTCCCAATTCCCAATTTTTCCCTTGGCATCTTTAATGTCAATCATTAACCATAAAGGTATTGGCAGCTTTTCAGCATAAACTACACTATCCAATCTAAAGCAGTTATATGTTTAACACAACGCTTTTGAATAAAAAGCGAAATATGCTTAAGATGTATGTACCCGCAGATAGTCGACTCCATTGAAAATTAAGCTATAGCTACAATTCTAGCTAGTATTTTGTCTTAGGACACTGCACCATCATGAACTTTTTCTAAAGAAAAAAAAAAAACCTTCCAAGTAGAAATCCCCAGCTAATAGAAAAACTGTGCTATGCTCTGTGTCGTGATTTCGTTAGGAAAATAGAAAAATAATTCTTACTACGTATCGTTTTCAATTATATGAACCTTTCCACATACGAAACTTTACAAACTGTTGCATTGTATATGGATAATATTATTATTAGAGTGCGTCTAACAAGATGTTTTTTTCACCATTAATACGCATCCCTCTCTATCGAGTGTATAGTAGTAGTGATGTGTCATTATTATCAAACAACTTATGGCAAGAGAAGGCAACCCTTCATAAAGGAAAAAAAAAAAAAAAAAAAACAACGGTGAATATGTGTAATTGGTGGTAAGTTATTCTCCTTTAACAACGAAAGCAGCTGATAAGATAGACAAGTGTTTTGTGTGGTGGGTCTCTTTGCCATGCCATACATGCTATAGTGCATTCGTAATCAGCTAAAAACATATGAGGAAGTGATAGAGTGTGGTATACGCTTTTCATACTCGATGAGTATAAATTGCACAAAGTTTTCGCAAGCAAACGCAAATTATTGTTTGTGCGAGAACGAAGCAAGAAAAAAAAAAAAAGAATGAGCATAACGTAGTAGTGGAGCCACCCGTGTATACAAAAGGAGGGAATAAAAGAAAAGCAATTTTGTGCAATAACTACCACGTGCTTGTTATTATTATTATTATTTACATGTGCATCCTGAGTAGTCGCGATGTTTATTGCTAGCGGAGTAAATAAAGCAAGACATATTCTCTCCATATATACATATATATATATTTATGTATATAGAAGTGGGCCTAATAAGACTTTTTAAGGATATTTCAAGAATAAAGTAAATAAATCATCAAAAAAAAAAATATAAATAAAGAAAACTTACCTCTGTGCACATTATTTGTTTGGAAAAAGTTTAGTAAAACAATCCCTTCTCTTATGGAATTGATTTAATATTGAAAATTCTTAACAGTTTGTTATTTATCTACGCTTTCTTCGAAAGAAATCTGTTATCAAATACGGAGAGCAGGCAGGCACTCGCTTTATTGTTGACAACAATGCTGACGATGCTGATAAGAAAAAACATTTAGGTATGAGCACAACATTTGATGGCTATTTGACATCTTTCTTGTGTGTATCGCAATTCTTCTTCTACTTCGTTTTTTTTATATCTGTTTATGTTTTACGTTTCTGCTTTGGTCAATTAAACTTTTTAATAATTTACTACTTTACTATATTATTGCGCTAGTGTTTGTATTGTATAGTTTGTTTTGATTACAAATTTCTTAAGCAGAGACTTCTATTATAGACGAGGATTTATTTAGTTTTTAATACTTTTTCAATGCACTTAAAAAAAGTTTCATATTCATTAACTACTAATGCTTGTGACGCGGCTTTATTTTTCATTTCAATTTTACAAAAACAATTTCATATCATTAACTCTTTAAGCCGGATTTGGTTTTTCTGTCCATTTCTTTAACTTTATTTATTATTAATTTATTTTAATTATTTTTAAAGCGTTAAAAACTTCTTCTATTAAGGAACTTGCAGCAATTCTTGTCCCTTTTATATTTAATTTTTTTTTTTTTTTTTTTGAAAAACTACTTCAAAAAGAAAAAGGAAGGAAAAAATTACGCGCTTTTTTCTTTTAACATAAATACGACTTTACGGCGAAGATTTCGTGTTAATTTGCGATCTGCGAGCGAGCGAGCGAATATGTACTTAGTCTACCATGCTAAAATCAGAAATAACCAGTCGTTGTGAAAAATACGTACACCAGAGTCAGTCGTCTTGTGAACACTTAGATTTACACACACACACACGCACGCAACACATATGCACACACACACATTTATATACGAATAAACGACATACACAAAGAAACATATAGTTACCTCATTCTTTGCCTTTCTCTCCAGCTTGCCCAAAAGTATTGTATATGCATATAGATACACACATATACAGTGAATACAAAGGAAATACCAACAATTTGCTATATAATGTATTGAAGTGAGTCAGCAAGATATATGTGTGCATTGAAAAGAGAAACGAAACGATGTACAATACAACTCTCGCAAGCTTATGCTTATCGTTGTAAATAGTTTTTATTATATGCTTCTACCTAAATATTGAAAATGTAGCGAAAATTTTATAGAAAAAAAAAGGCCTTATATAAGACACAAAAAGAGAGTTACTGTAATGAAAGAGATTTCCCGAAATAGAGAATGTCAGAGAGAAAGAACGAGAGAAATGCAAAGACAATTATTAATGTAAAATCGAAAGAACGTCTAAAAAAAAGTTTGCTTTCATAAGGGGCATGAGTATTAAATTGGAGTTGCCAACCTATCTTTTTAAATATAAAGTACGATACAATTGAAACAACACAAGCGTCGCATATATAATGTTATACAAGGGTAATTAATAATTAATACTTAGATGAAAGAGATTTTTGTTGACAAAGAAAATATTTTGCTCGTCCATGTCCTTGTAATACGGTTACGATAATGTGAAAAGCATGCTGATAAGAATTAAAATAAAAATTCGTAGAAATATTCAACTTTTGTATGTATCTCTGAAAAATTGAATGCATTCTTTATTGCTGTAAATACGTATCAGGTAACCTGTAAACTTTCTACGGCTTGTTGCTCATAACTATTTAAACAGCAGATTGAAATTTATCGTTTTAGTTGAAGGTGACTGATCATTTATTTGATTCACTTGTATGAGGACCTGAATGAGATAACTTGTATGAGGACCTAAATAAGATAATAGGGTGCGACATCAGTCCGTATTTCTGCTTCGCTTCTTCATTTAATCAATTCTTTAATATATGTTAAAGAAGACTATGTCTAAAAGTACAGAGTTTTTGAAAACCTAACACTGACGACATAAACACAAGCACCACTTATTAATTTTGTATGAAGTAAGACAGTTTAAATATGTTTAGTTTAACTAAATAATTAAATATGACCGCTTTTAAAGCAGCTTAAAATGTAGCCTCGTGAAATGTTTACATTTCTTTTTAAAGTGACAAAAGGTGAAAAGTTTGCACGTCAGTTTATTAGGTCTTAATGTCTTCTGCATTAAATTTGTTGTAATAGTGATGATATTAGGGTCTTTTATTAAAGCACTGCTGAAGTTGATTTTTCTTAGCTTGGGAAAAAGTTATGAAGCTGACACCTCACACTTTGCCTAACAAATCAGTAAAGTAAATATACAGGTATAATAAAAGGGTAGAAGTTTTATAAAAATATGGAATTTTCATAAGAAGTCACATGGATGCTTTTCAGTGGTACGTCTCCTTGATATTTTTACTATTCGTTATACAGTAAATGAAAACTACTAGTATATGGTTGGTCATGTAACTATAGTTAACGATAATATCTCTTACTGTCCATTTATCCTTATTATTATTTATTTTTAAAAATGACTAATTTTTATGCTTCAATCATGAATGCACTGCTGAGAAGTTAAGAACTTTACTTTATGATCTTTCTTGAAAGTTAAATCTTGCCTTTTATCATGCTCTGGCGCCTTTATGCCTGCAAAAAAATATATTTTTACTCTAGAAGCAGAAACACTTAATTTAAAATTTTGTGTGATGCAAGAATTCTTTATAGCCTACTTCTATTTTAAGTGACTCTCGTCTTTCATTACTAACTCCAGTTGTTTCTTAATTCTCTTGGTCCGATTAATACTATACAAGTTCCCTTATATGACTCACATTTGCGCTAGAGAGATATACTTTATACTAATAGAAACTTATATCGTCGTAGTCAGTTAAATGCCGGCTTTGGTAATTTCGTCAATCGATTAAAAATTAATGAAATTGATCAAATGACATATTTGTTGTAACTGATCTTAAAGCAAATAATCTGTAGTAAGTGGTAAGGAAACTTAAAAGCTTATATATATATAACTTATATATATAGATGTCATAAACGATTAGTAAAGTTATTGAAATGTTCCCCTTATAAAAGTACGCTACTGTGCACAAATTTTAGTTGAGTTCTTTTTGCGTGGCAACCCAGTTTTTGTATTATTTCATGTCTGTATATTTATTGTTCAGTTGGATAAGTGGTTGGAAGAGGGGGATGGTAGTGAGGCGGTATGGTATGTGTAGAGAATTATTTGGTATTTTTTTTTTTTTTAGTTTTTTGTTGTTAGTTTTATTATTTGGATTCATTTAAGTGCTGTTGTGTTTCATGGATGGGGCTTTTTTTGCTGTATGCTCGTTATATACACAGTACACACACATACACTTGCACACGTGTGTGGAATGTTGTCAGTTGGGATTTTTTTCTGTTTTTCTTTTTTTTACTGTTTTGTGTTTTTGTTCACATATCTCTTAGGTCGCATAAAGTGATTTTTGTTTTCGAACCATCATCCATCCAACGACTAACGTGTAGATATGATGGTGGGATCATACTGCGTTGTTGTGTTGATATATAAAATATAGAGAATATTTTTGTTGTTGGTTTTTTTTTTTCTGTATTTGTTTATTTCAATGGGAAAAACTAACATTTATATGTTTGAATGTATGGTTGGTCGGTCGGGCGTTCGTTTGTGTTGTTATTGTTGTCGTTGTTGTCGTTGATGTCGTTGTTTGGTGTATATCTCTTTATATATCTGACTGACTTGAGTAAGTGTTGAGGGTGATGGTGGTGGACGATGATAATGATGATGAAGTAGACAGTCAGCTCAACTACAAACGACTCTACAATGCTTGATAGCACAAGATAGCTGGCAAATAGACCGACTTGACCGCTCATGCTATGAATATATTGCCTGATTGTATGTCGTTGAATATAAAGGCAACTTTGGCTCCGTGCATGCTTTCTGACTGAACGACGATTGTAAGCATGACGCAGCAGTAAGTAAATTTCGCCTTGAAACATTTTTAAACTTATTATTTACGTTAATTCATTTCGAATGGCTTGGTTATTATATTGTAGAAGAAGATGAAGTGTTTATTGGAAATCTTGCAGAGAAAAGTTTTGCACGAAAAAAGCAGAAGGAAGACTCTCTCGCACTTAATCTCTTAAATTTTGAACAAAATTTGGCAGAAATTTTTCAGTTTCGACTTGTTCGATTTTATAAAAAAGCTTTAAATTGAAATGATCTCCGCCGAGGTATACACATGTGAAATAATTAACTGAAGCTACATCTTTTGGTAACCAACGTTTGTTGCTTGAGTTTGCAGACATTATTTAAGGAAGCGTTGTGCGCCGGTTGTTTCGTAGTCAATGGATAATGGAGAACTAAAATCGTGATGAGATTTTTATTGGTGTCACACATTGCATATGTATGCACATATGTAAGCACATATGACCGCTGTTTCTCAAATAATTTAATACAACGACCTATCTTTCCTACCTTATGCTGGTTGATAAATCCTTTTGCGTGTTGCTAATGTCGATGTTCTTATTAGTTGTTTAAGATTTTTATGTTTTCTTTCCATTTGATTTACTATTATTATTATTATTATTATTATTACTTTTTATTTATTTATGTTTTTTTTCGCACATTTATGAGCGCCATTGAGAATTTAGTAAAATGCGTTTTGAGAAATTTATTTTACAAGAGAGTGTTCAGCACTAGGTTGCTGACACTGTGCAATTAATTGAATCTAAAAATAGTTGCAGCTGTAATAGTCCGGTTTACTCCTAACGCTATTCTTTATTACCTAAGAGATGTCGTGATGTCGTGATATTTTGTGTATGATTTTCAAGTAAGCTTTCAAAATGTTCTCAACCGTATACGCGCCCATACTACACATTATGTGCTGTAATCGCATGAACTGTCGCATACGTATAGATGCTTTAATGAATGAATACTCCTTTCCTGTAGTCGCTAAATTCGTTGCTATCATTGTAGTTCCTTCTGTCATTACTTAAGGCTCTGATGCGAATATTTTCTGTAAATGTGTACATTGCGCACATTGTGCCTATAAATAGATACAGGGTATTCATAAAGTCCGTGCGCAAATTGGAAAATATCTTTGTAGCATTCAAAAGCTTCAGTGGTTAATGAATGAATAGTTAAGGAATCTTCTATAAACAAAATTTCGAAAATTTAGAAAGACTTCTCCTTTTCAGTGCATAAGATCCTTGGCTTCATTTGAAGACGAACTAATCATGTAGAAAAAAGAGCAATTTCTTTTAGAACCAAGGCCAAGATCCAAGGCCATGTTAAAGTTCTCTTACAGAACTTTTTTAAAATGATATTTTTAAAGAAAAAGTATCTTTAATAGAAGCAAGCACTTGTTGTTTAGAGTGCGTCACCAAGATTAGCGGTGTAACCCGAAAAGGTTTTATGGCAATTCTTCTGTGGAACTGCGTAAAAGCTACACTTCTCTTTGTCACCTTGAGAGAACAGGAGATTGCGCACTTGAAACCATTTAAAATCCAAACAACCCTCTTGAAGTCCAAGACTTCTTACAAGCAAAAGGTAATCTTATAATAGAACCGAATTTCTACAGACACGTCATAAAGGGACTTCGGTTTCAGAATGGCGCAAAATTCTGACTTTTTTTAAAGAAAAAGCAATTTTTAGTTAGTTTTATCGGCATGGCCATATTGTTCTGATATTAAGTTTCGAACTTTGCGGATATAATGGATAAAAAACAATTCAATGTAATTTGCAAAGCCAACGACAAACTATCATCATTCAAGGTCTTTTTACAATAAATCAAGAAAGACGTTATCAAAATGATCAATCATAGCATTTAAGGAGAGCAATGTTGAGCAATTCATATTTATTTTTTTTTTGCTTTTTTTCTCGCAGACCAATTTCAAAATTTCCGCTGGTTTGTAAAGAAAGTTTCTTTAAACACTTTCCGGCCAATGCGATGGAGGAATTCCCGCATCATACTTTGCCTTAAATTCGAACAATCATTATTAGGGGCAATAAAAATTGTCACAGTCGGTCTTTTTATATGTGCTCCACTATGAGCAAGCACTTCTTTCAATTCTACTATCTAACTTATCTTCGCTTTATTTCGTCAAAGATTTGAAAGTTAAGAGAAATAATATTTAAAGCCTCCTCTGACATTAATGTTAACTGATTTGTCAATAGTCTTGAAGGATAGTATTAAGCCGGGTGGATGAAGGACAAGTAGAAAATTGAAAAAAAAAAAAATTTAGGTTTATTTCTGTTGTTCGTCTTACATCCAATATAAGTTGTTGAACTTATAATTGTTTCCAATTGTAACGCAAGTGTGTGAACACCCTTTATGTGGACGTGTATTCTAAGCTCTAAAGTCAGGAAGGGATTGAAGTGTTTCGTTTTGCTGTGTTTTGTGCAGAAATTTTCAGATTTTTCGCTAAACTGTTGCTGCTTTACGCTCTCGATTAATGCTTATGATGTTGACACCACAACACCACGCATACATCGTTATGCATGATTTATTATTATTGTTTTTGTTGTTGTTGTGATATTCTCTTGAGATGAATTGCAATAAATCATACGTTAAAACAATACATTTACGACCGCTTACTAGCTAGCTACCACCTTGTGGTTAATGTAAGCCACTTATTGAGTTGTTAAGTAGCAGACCGTGTGTTGTATGTCATCGAATGTTTACAGCAATACTTCTTTTGTTTTTACATTATTGATGATTAGTTTGCATTGGATTTGATTCAGACAAGGCAAAGTTAACTTTATTGTTATTATTATTATTGCTGCAATTATTGCTAATTATAAGTGTTAAAGTGTATAAACTGTAAAGCAATAAATATCGATCAGGTAAGCAACAACTAATTCAAAGAGCATAGAAATTGAAATTTAAATGGGTCAGATAAAGATTTTTATTTTGTCATCTATGCTGTGTTATACCGCAGCAAGGAAAAGATGTAACTAATTAAATAATAAAGGTCAGATTAGTCAAGTGACCTATCCTTTTATATGAGCAAAGACCATCGTTTAGGGTCTACTAGATCTACTACTAGACTACTAGATTTTATATCTTTTTCCGTATTACGTTTTTAAATCATATTCTTTACTCTTTTTCAATATGGAGAAGAAGAAGGAATGTAAAAGAAATTTAAGGAAAGAAGTGCGAATTATTTCGCTGGCAGTGTCAAAAGTCGGCTTTTAAAAAGTTAAAAACCGTAGGATTTCTATGCGCTGAAATATACATAATCTCCAGATCGAATAGAAGCCCTTTCATTTTAATACCACGTTTGTCCAACTCATTAGCCGAGCGATACTTTACTGTTTGCGTTGCTAGATATTGGAATGCCTTACCACTGAGCCTGAAATCCTTCGATGATTCTTTGAATACGTTTAGAAGAAAATTGGCGGCACTTCTATACTCACTATACATATTTTGTTCCTGGTAGGAAGTGATGATCTACCGAGTTCATGAAGCAAGATGATTATATTGTCACCCATTTATCACCCAGCTGGCTCGTATACTCACTGATTTTCGATAATTTTCAGAGTGGACTTGTTGTTGTGTTTAGTTTCTTTTTGCACATGAAATGTATCTATGTAATTAGGTAATAGGCCTATAGTTACTTAATAAATGAGAAATAAAATGAAATATAAAATTCGAAGGAGGAGTAGAGCCGTAAAGAACGAGTGCAACTTCAAAAAGGCCATAAAGTTTTGCGAGAAGTATTAGAAATTTAAACACAATAGGAAATTGAAAAGAGAGGAATTCAAACTTGAAAGATGCCCGCGTGTATTTACTAAATAGTTCTTTTTCTTACATTGTGGAAGTTCTTCGACCATGATAAAATGATAACGTGTAAAAAAAGAGAAGTACGAAAAACCTTTGCGACGTTTTGTCAGTAGAAGTTTATAAAGCGCTTAAAAAGGTTTCTATATAGTTTAAGATATTGGGATATTGAACAGGTTGGCGGTGTGTTCTAAGAGAGGGTTAAACTACAATTACAGGCTGCTGAACTGAACTGTGGCTTCTTCGTTGCGCTATTTTTATAAGTACAACAACTTATTCCACTGAAGTATGTACGTATTAAGGACTTTTGGAGATTTGAATAGAGCACGGTTCGCTTCCAAATTTCGAGAGGCAATGCGATTTCCGAAATGAAAATAACCATAATTTAGACAAGACGAACGAATAATATCAACGATAAAACTGAATATCTATGAGGGCTTTTTTTTGTGACGGAGGGCATTAGCAGAATATGGTGTCCGGGAAAAGTTACCAATACGATCTGATACAATTGCGATGTGAAACGGGCTCAATATGCTAAAAATTATGATGTATCGATTTCTCCGATTACAAAGTTCGGTCAGAATATCTTAACAGTGCGAGACAAACATTATTCTTTCTGATGAATATTGGCTATAATCGATGGTTTATTGCCTGCATGAGTAGGGCTTCTTGACATACCACAAAAGTGAATACCTGTGTAGACAGTCCCACGGAATTCATATTCTGCCTATAAGCTAAGAGATGTATTGGCAGTGCGGTGCTCTTTTGCTCGACCAGCAACTCAGTCGGTAACCGGAAAGGGTTATATAGAAAGAGTGGGGCGATTTAAAAATCAAGCCTTAAAAAAAATCATCACACTTTTCACATGTGATCCTAATAATCTAGCTTTAGCCCAACTGAACTGTTCAGAAAGTGAAAATTCCAGAATTATTTAACAGTCAGTTTCATGAAAATACGACAGAAACTTAAAAAAATTTTCTTTTAGAAATTTTGATCGTTTGACCATAACCCAAATATCTATCGATTAGGAAACATTCTTTGCCCCTTTCGCAGATTAATGTTGATTGACAAAAGCATTTTGAAATTTTCAAAATTTTTTGAATCTGCATCAGCTCGAGAGCTACGCATAAAGGCATGGTACAAAATACGCCATTCTAACAAGAAAAATTATCGGAAACGATTGCTTAGTCTCGAATGCTTTAATTACCGTTAAGAATTACTGTTATTCTCTTATAATACTTCAATTCCTTTTGCGAGAATATTAATTCTCGTACTTTATTATAGTAAACATATTCCGTTTGCACATGTATGTGTAAATCACTTTTCCTTTTTCTCTATCTACACTTGAAAATTCAAAGCCATAATTTGATTAAGAATACATTTACACTTCTGCTGTTTATTACATTTACAATTACAATTTACATGTACAACGATCCTCTATTCCAATGTCACATTAACCCACAAATTGTCAAACAATAGCAAATGTGTTTAGTGTTTATGTCAAGTGTTTCCCAATGAGGCTTAGCGGAATAATCATTAGTCATACGGAATTGATAGTAAAACAAAGACTTTTATAAGAGACCTATACGAACGAAAAACAGAAAAAAAAAAAAAAACAATAACAAAACAAAATAAAGTTGCAAACCACTATAGCCATTCACTTACTATGCACACGTAACACACTCTAGGCAGCATGAGACAACAAAGTATATAAGCTCACAGCTAACAGCAAAAACAATGCTGCATAGCATACAATGTAACATCAATAGCGCGCAGCAGCCATACCTTCTATACATTCATCTTTAATTTTGTATCGTGTTGTCGTGACGTAAGTTCGATATCTTAAACATTCCACCTGTGCAATTGGATTCTTTTGAATGCTTGGATATTCCACATCCGGCAAAATCAAAACGAAGAAAAAAAAACAAAAATACAAAAAAAAAGAACAAAACGAAACAATTCCTTGCTGAGAAATATTAAAGGGTGGGCTGTCTGCTGACTCTTTTTGCCTGTATTGTTAGCAGACATTGAACATTTTTATGGAAAAGAACAACTTGGTTTACATTGGGCTTTAAATTATGAAAAATAATATCTTTTAGAAGCTCTTTTTCTTTCTCTTACAGGGTTACATTCGAGCAAAAAGCACAATAAAGGTCTCTTAAGTTCATTTCGAATCTTAATTTGGCTTTAAAGAGATCAGATGAGCCTTTCCATGAAAATGACGTCTAGCGGAAAGCTTTGCTGTTCTGTACACCTTCAGCTTATGAATATTCCGTATGTGAGCGTTTGACGCGTTTACCTTGCGCACGCACGTAGATAAAGCCTAACGAAATGCGGGAACGTCTTATTACGCTGTGCAATCCATCCCTAAAGCAATCTCCATGGACCACGGTGCAATAACACTGTCATTTCGACTGAAAACAAGACTGCTTGTTCGAGAATTGTACTCTTTTCGTAATAGGCATTTAAAAATCATGAAAATAATGTTTCATTCCAGTCGGAAACAAAAAGGCTGTCCGATCGCCTTTTTATCTCTTGCACAAGTTCCTTCATCTTCTTCGATTTTCCCTGTGTTCGAAAAGTGGTTCTTAACGAAAAAATAATAGAAGCGAAAAGAACTCCTGAGCCTTTTGCACCCTACCATATATAAACGTCTCAGTTATATTAGTATCTAACAACAATTCAAGTCATATGTGCCTTAAAAAAAAAAAAAAAAAATCGCACTAACATATGGCCCACCTTGTATTCTAAAACGACCCTCAATGAAACCAAATACTAAGAGTAGTTAACTAATTCACTGCTACCTAGAAGGTTAAGAGTGAATGAAAGAGAAAAGAAAAAGAAAAGAATGCTCTTCCTCATCATCGTTATTGTGGCCTAAAACAACAACGTTTTCATCCCGAACAGAATAAGACATAGAGTCTTTCCTACGGCTTATGAAGAATGGCTTAGTAGCAACGTATTAATAATGAATGGTGGTGGTGTCTTAAAATGAGTGTAGTTTTGTGCTAAGCAAGTAAGAAAGAGCAAAACCACTACAAATTCCATCGATAGGTGTTCTCAATGTTAAGATCGTTTCCGCTTTGTGTTTTATTTTTTTTAGCATTTTGTTCCTGGTCGCTAAGAAATTACCGAAAACGTAACACAGGAACAACAACAGTATGATCGCTTACTCATATTACATACCCATACTTAATCGTATGCATTGTTTATCTATATATATATACATGTGTGTTTTATTTAAGGTATTTAATGAATAAACTGATCTTACGAAGGCTCTCAGTGTTTTCGTTCGATTGACGAACGTTTAGATTACCTTGAAATTTATATAAAGCATGAGAGAGGTTCAATAGCTTTACCATAGTGCATACGAACACAAATGCATTTATAAGGAAAACGTAATTGTTTAATCAACAATTCGCCCAAAGACATTAAGCAACATGTTTAGATTTTTAGGTGTTTTTTTTTTTTCTTTTTTGCTGTTTTTTTTCTTTTTTTTTTATGTAAATAGTAAACAAAACTGCTAATGTAGTGTCTCTGCTTGTTGCGGCAGTTGCTCGCAAATTTGTATCAATAAAACAAGAAGAAGAAGAAATATAAAAAAAAAAAGAGTCAATTTTTTTTTTAGCCTAATTAGCCTCGTTCAGCTCATATACAAAGAACTGAAAAATATAAATTTTTTTTAATGTTCAAATACGAGTAAAACGAGCAAAAGTCATAATAATATCAACTTCATCAACATCAACATGAACGTTGAACAGTAACAACGGAACGAGTCTCCTTTCAACAAAAAAAAAAAAAGAAAAAAAAAATGTGTATTAAACCAGTTGTTGTTGAGTTGAATTTAGTTGAGTTCACAATTTCGTTTCATTTCGTTTCGTTCGTTTGTCGTTCATTAATTCGAAATTTTCATTTGAAACTTTTTTCTCATTACAGTCAGTCAGTCTTTCTGGAAAAAAATTAAGGTTTTTAAATTTGTTGTTCAGTGTGTGCTCCGTGCTGTAGTGTTGTTGCTACTGCTGCTTGAAGTGAAAATATCAAATCCACCTCATACATATACACACACACAATTACACCACTCTATATTCGCATATACATATACACACATTATGCATATACATTTATATATATATATATATGTATACGTATGTATATATGCAAACAAACCACTCTCATATATAACAATCAACCAAACATTCATGGCGTATACGACAACGACAACAACAACAAGAACAATGCGAAACAGACTCGTAGCTGTATAAGCATACAAACCAACGTATCTATCCATCTATAAAACATACATACACACATAATATGTACATACACACACACTTACTGTACATACTTTAGTAAGTACATACATAGTTTATTGCTTGGCAGTGAGGCAATATCTATGTATGCGTTTGTTTATATGTGTATACTATATTTTGCTGCAGCTTTTATTATTGTAACATTCCTAACCAGAGCTCCCTTTCTGCTTGACTCACCATCGAACATTAAAACAGTAAGTCAAACTATTCGTTCATATGCCCGTCCGTTCGTCCGCGACGTTCGTCAGATTCTCCGTCAATCTGTCGCCTAGTCATTCAACTAACACTTGGTGTATGCATATACGTGTAAATGTGTATAGTTATATATGCAGTAATATTTGTAGCTGTGTGTATATAAAACAGCTCTGCTTTGGCTTTACTCTCTTTAAAATATATATATATATTTATATATATATAAATATATATATGCTCATATATATGTATATGTACATTATTTTCTATAAGCAGCCTCGATACGAAACGATATGAAATGAATATATACGCCTCATATGAAACTCTGCTATGTATACATAACCTACAAAAATGTTTATATACATGTACATGATGTGGTGGTAATACAGCACGGCACAGCTCAGTATAACACACAACTATTGCGAACGAACGAACGAACACGATGACTATGTGTGACTGAGAGCCAAGGCAGCAAAATAACAACTACAACGTTCCACAATGATTAGTGTATATGTACTGGCGGTGTTGTGTTTTTTACAGTAGCCATAATTTCTATTCGTTTTAATTGTGTCGTAATTTTTTTTCCCAATTCGACCATCGAAAGGTTTCGTTATCGTTTAGCAATAGTTTTAGATTTTTTTTTCGGGTTTAGTTATATTAAAGTAATTCACACCTAACTCGCAGAGAAAACAATTTCTATTAAAGTGATCAAAAAACTGGGAAACTTCCAGCGATTTCTTACAAGATTTTTATTGGATTTAAGGAAAGGAAACAAAGAAATTACTTTCTGTAATTCTTAATACTTGTAATTTCATCTCCAGATCACTTGATTAATTTCATTATGAATTATACAAACGAACAGATATCATTGATATTCGAAGTATCTCACCTTACGTGTGGACGTAACTACAGCGCTGCATTACAGAAAGAGAAAGGAAAGGAAAAGGAGTTTATTGAATTGAAACATTGTTAAGTAAAAAGAGGAGTGAAAAAAGGTCCAGTTAAGCAGTAAAACAGAAAAATGAACAGAAGATTATAGGATACAATAAGGTAATAACTTTAGCAGTCTCTTCTGCAATACTCAGAACAACTTGCTTGCCAAGCAAAACGTATCGATTTCTGTTTAATACTACATTTTGAGACGATTGTTCAACTGCTTTTATATATAACTCAGAGCAAAAGTTAAGGTAGACGCCTAAAATTAAGTCAACATCAAAATTCCCGAAATTTTCCAACGATCAGACTATCTACTTACACAGTATCAAAACTGGTTACACTCTTGGTGAACTAAGAAGGAAGGAGAAAACTCGAAATTTTGCCAACAGTCAGGACTGATAACTTTTAAGTGGAAGTCGTTCCTTAGAAAGAAAAAATATTTATTTAAGAAAAATATTGAAGATTCGAGAAGCTAGGTCATGTCTCGGCAGACTTTGTCAACCTCAAGAGGTATACTATTTTTGTTTTTTTGTTTGGTTATTTCTTCATTTTTTTTACTGCTTACACAAAATTGTTTTCCTTCTCTGCAGTGACCGTATAATTTTACCTGGCACTTTATTTCGCTGGCTGACTGGTTATATCTTGTGTAAATGGTTCGAAATGTGGGAATGGAACTCAACTCAACAGCACAGAAAGAAGAAAAAAATTAAAAAAAACAAAAAGTAAAAATAAAAATAAAAATGTAAAAAAAAAAAACCCAAACTAATGAACGACGTTCGAACGTATGTCGTTAAAAGAAAAAAGATATGAAAAAATTTCTGTTGTATTTTATTCAACATTTTCAGTTCAGTATTCGGTATTTGTTGTTGCTGTTGACTATGACGATGATGTTCACTGTTATTATTGTTGTTGCTTTCTTATTTTATTTTCAGTATTTTATAGCTAAAAATTTGTTATGTTGAGTTTCGTTTCGTGAAGAAGTAAAGAGAGAAAGACTTGTGGGTTGAAAGTACCGAAATCCAACAAAAGCAGATGAAAAAAAAAAATTTATATTGAAAATAAAAATTAAGATACTTTAGGTACTTAAACATTTAGCTGGTGCATGTGGTTTTTTTTAGGTATAGTGTTTTTATTTTTCGCTCTTCTCTTTACCTGTAAACGGCCTGTAGGATTTATTAACGTTGTTCTTGGTTCCTGAAGAAGAGAGCACAATCAGAGTATATCATACAACGTAGGTTTGCATAAAATTTTAATATTTTTTTTATTTTTTTTGCTTTTTGAGTAGATTCTGTTAGTTAGACGTTTGCTTGGCTAATAGAGTGCATTTATTGTTGATATTGCGGTTTAGTGTGTCAAGCTTAATATTTTATTTGTATTGTAATCAGATCAAATGATAGAGAAAAAAATAAAAAACTAATAAGAAGAGAATGGAGAGAAATTTTAATCAGAAAGTTTCTTTAATTTTTGCTTCGTATTGATCGCGCGAGAGAGAAGTGAAAAATGACAGCAGAAACATTCGTTGTTTTTTGTGTAGACAGATTTATCAGCAATTCTACTATATTTAAGTATTGAGCTATGGTATTTTGCCTTGTGCTAAGCCTTTGCAAATTGTGCCTTTAGAGTCCGTTCATTCATAGCCGTCAAACACTACGTTTCTCTTTGGCGTTTCAAACATATGTTAGTCGTTTCAATGTATTCTTAATATTACAAATGTTTATTCGTATGATGTTTATATCGATTTCGCTAAACGCAATGAAGCCTAACGTTACATTACGAACTCGGCTAGTTTCAAACAAATTAGTTTAGAAACATGTTTCCCCAAATAAGTTTCATCTCGACTAGCGAACAATATGCTATGTGAATATGTGCTATTGAAAAACATTTTTAGGAAGGCTTGTTTGCATTGCTCATAAAAAAGCTAGGCGTCTCTCTCCGAACAGTACTTTCGCCCATTTTTTCTAATAGAAAGGGATTTTCAATTTCAAAAATGGAACTTGCTTCTTCAAGATACCATGCCCATCAATATAAGTGCGTGTGATTTACTGCGGCAATACTGCCACTATGCAACAACAAATTTTTACTCTCCCCATATATTTTAGTCTGAGTGCAGGGTATTGTAATCAGATTATATATCTGGGCACAATTTCAAAAAAAAAAGAAAATGTTTTTGCAGTTCTGATCGTCACTAAGAACTTAGATTTAGGGATGTGAGAAGGAGGGCCTTCTTCAGACCTCATAACAGAAGAAATATCTCCCTTCTTGAACGTATAAAAGTTTTACAGAATAGTTACCCAGAAGACAAGAAGTCACCAGACTTGGTGGATGGTCAGTGGAAAAGTCTCAGTTGGATACTCGCTTGTAAATATGTCTTTGAATAGCGCGGTTTTCTTTGTAACTTTCTTCTGGTTCGCTAAGTGGCTTGTATCTAAAGAATTGTGAAAGCAAGCCATTAATCTATATGTTCGAGAATTATTCTCCAGTTAAAGAGTCGACGATTACGCCAGACGTAATCCGAACCAGAGGAAAAACTCACTCAGACGCCCAATGATGTTCGCTTCTTAAGTAAGTGGTTCCAAGACATTATCTTTGACACCTACGATGTTTAGATGAGTACTAATTTGTGGTTCGATTTTATCTTTAGAAAAACGATCGCCCAGATGTCGCAGCAAGCAACGCTTCGAGTCCATTTTATAACTTTTCATCGAAATGAATTTACGCTTTACGTATTGATTCCAATGTTCACTACACAAGTCATTAAAAAAAAAGAAAAGTTTCGCAATTTAACAGATTCGCGGATGTGAATGTTCCAGCATCTATTTTCATCACGATGCAAAATGATGTAAATGTTGTAGTATTTAAATTTTTAAACCCAATTTTTATTGATTTAATTTACATAGGTAGATTAGTTCAAGAAATTTGATTTGTATTGTCGTCAATGTCATAACATTCCCGATTCTGATAACCGTTTAAGAAGCAAATGGCTATTTTTGGCGGTTCGCTGAAGTTTTTAGCGTCCGTGAAGGTATTAAAGATGTGAAAATTAGCCAGTGACAGGTACAGGATTCGCTTGTTTTTTGGTCGATAGTTAAAGTTCTGTAAGCTTGTTGCTCTTATCTAATCCAATGAGGAAGTGCTCATAGTAAAATAAAAATATATGCTGAAGATATAAGCGACCTTTACGCCCAACAAGCACTCCTTGGAAAGTTCGCTTAATAGAAACCATAATATGGTGATTTCAGATTTTCACCATAAATATATTCCTTGCTGTAGAAAAGAAAAGGCAACCAGCTATCTAGTCAAATTTTTCAAAATGGAATAGCAAGCCCTTAAGTATGAATTATTTTGTATATAGCACTTTAATATCCGAATTAAACATTTAAGAAAAAAAGAGCAGAAAAGAAGATTATGAAATAATTCAATTTGAAGCCAAACAAGCCTCTCTGCCGCATCGTAGAAGCAATATCTCCCTAATTCGGTTACAATGTTGAAGTTCGTGGAAACGTAACTCAATCGTTAAGTCATGTTCCATTGCGTTTTTATAGGTGAAAGATGTGCTAACCTATTTTCTAAAACTGCATCTGCTCCGGTGGAAGCCCCTTTGGTTTAAGCTGGGAAAAAAGGCGAGGCCCACTTGCACTCACTAAAAAGCAAGAGCCACGTCTTGCTCACATAAACGCTGAAAGAGACAAAAAGAGTTCTATACGCTTGTCCAGCTTAGATTTATAGTATAATTTGCTTGATTTGCTTGATTTGCAAGCTGAAAAGACGTAAGAATGAATACTTGAGAAGTATTCTTCTTATTAAGGGTTTGACGATTTTTAATGATTTTGACAGAAAAGAAAGCATTAGCATAAGAAGCGTATGGAAGCAGTGCATTTTTGTGCTTTGCGATATCTGCGATCTTGTTTTAGCAATTATGCGTTGAACGCCCATTTTTTTCCGTCTCAAAACGGGAGATATATGTCGACTTGTAGGGCATCCTACGTGCTGAAGCTCTTTTATTTTGTGATGAGGATCGCCTTTCAATTGGCACGAAACTGGGTTTTTTGATTTTCATATCTACCTCCTCTTTTGTTTCTTTCGTATTTATAATTAAAATATGAATCTCGATTTTTCATTGCGTTTACGATAAGTGAATTTTGTTAATATTCAAATATATTTTCTCCTACTTTTTGTTTTTTTAATTGAAATTCTTACGGCGCAAAACCATTATTTGTGAAAGAATTTCCCCCAAGTTAAATATTTATTTTAAAAATAACGTATTATGCACACACACACATGCAAGCAAATTAACGATCACATCTTTGCCAAGTGTGATAAACGCGAATAAAATACAAAAAATTCCTAAAACTCTCTGGGTTCTCTTGGTAAACTTTCGTGTGCCGCGTTCTCTTCGCGCTCGGTATGTGATATTTCACTTAAAATATAGGGAAATTTTATTGTATTGCAAGATTTGTCGAGACAGCCTACTTACTCGCTATTTATCAATATACAATATACAAATAAAATTACATATAAACACACAAGTTTATTATAGCAATTGCAACAACTGCAATCGCACACAACACACAAATGCACGCGCAAAAGATAAACAGTAAAGGCTCAAGTATCTTGTGTTGTCTATAAACATATTCGCAGACTTTGAAACTTGTGAAATTTTTGCTACGAACATTGAAATGAATTCGAAAATATTTTTTTGCTTCTACCCTTGCAACGCGACCAACATTATGATCGTCATCGTCGTCGTAATCATCATCATCATCATCAAAAGCATACTGTTGTCTATTTGCTTCACGTGCGTCTTTAACTTTCTTAACATTAAGAAAAGGAAAAATACGGTACAATATTGCTTCGACGATTGTGGGATGATGAGCATTTTTGCATACTTAAAAACAAACAATCATACAACTATACTAAGGCTAAGTATTTACGAAAATAAGCATTGCTCGTATATCTATCTGTACAAACGCATATGAACTACAAAAATAAATCCAACTAAAGAGAGAGAGCGCTTAGCAATATACACTTATGTAGAGGAAGATACAAAAAGCAAAAAAAATAAATAAAAACAACGAACCGACAATGAATGTCATCGTCATCATCATCATCAACATGAGATGGAATTAAAAAAAAAAAAAAAAAAAAAATATATATATTAAAAGAAACCCGCACACATGCACGCACATCAAATACATAGTAAAATGACAATAATAAAATTGAAAGAAACGAAATATAAAATATAAAAAAAAAGAAAAAATAAATCCCCTTCACACACAGGTCAGCCGCCGCCTGCATTTTAGTTCAGCAGCTCTTAACGAACCAACAATCGAATAAATGTACGAACGTATGAACGAACAACCGCAGGCAATGGGACAGCTAACAGACACAAGAGACGCCGTCGCGGGCAAACGGGCTTAGCAAGCTATAGCAGCAAAGAGGCAAGTAAGTAAGCAGGCAAGCCAAGCAAGCAGGCAGGCAGGCAGGCAAGCATTCAGGCAATCAACAAGGGCAGAGTATAAAATAAAGCCACTCGTTTTCATATAGCAAATGTAAATGTAAAGAAACCAACATGCCGTGCCAGCATTATCACAACGCTCTATCACTGACATATTTCGTCTTTGAAAAATGAAAAAAATAAAAATAAAATCGTATAAATGGAAAAACACAAAGGTATACAATTCCATACATATGCATATATGCGTGTGTATTTGTGTGCGTTTGTGTAAACGTATATAACATTCACAAATATAAAATAGCGTAGAAAAAAAAAACTGGAAAAAATACCAAATGAATGTCGAAAGCAACAACAAACTCAGTGCACAATAACTCAACAAAAAGAGTATAATGTAGAAATACAAGGCAATCCAGAGCCGTCGCATTATACAAATCTTAACTGATTTTCAATGTAAAGAGAAATGATTAACCATATATAATAATTTTCAATATGAATTCGCTACTGACAGTCTTGCGTAGATATGTCCTTCTAAAGTTCGACAAGTTGCTTTAAGAATAGCGCACTGAGCCTGACTCTAACGAGAAAAACAATTGTGTCAAACATGCTTATTATAGGTTTTGCTTCAAGAACAAACTGACAATTCACGTTTTAATAACTCCGTTTTTTATGACTAGGTTCACCTTCCTCAGCTCAGGAACATTGTTTATTACTATTAATTTAGTCAGGGAAATAAATTCTAAGAATAACGTCGTAAAGCACTAACACCCAAGGCTGTCGGTCTCATTGAACTCTACCGTCCTTGATGATAATTATAAGTAGTTCTTCTGAGTACAGCTTTTGTTTATTAATCTTAAGATGAGAAAATTTTATTTGTGAAAATTTAATTTATTTTTTTGAAGACGATACTTCAAAAACATCCGTTTGCTTTGATTTTGACCAACCTATAAGCTACTACTGCTCCTCGAAATAAGGACGTATTCGTTTCATGGACTTTCGAGACGTTCGCAATCCTTTTTTGTACAATCGGAAACTAGTGGTGACTACGAAAAAAAAATGCTGTTTCCATTTACCCTTAAACAAACACATACACGATTTTCATTTTGGGATCAGATCTCAATATTAAAAGAAAGAAACAATTTCTATGCGCTCTTCTTTTTTGCCAAGAACTAGAGGTATAGGAAATTTTGACTCCAAACTTTTGAGCATTTTTTTTGTTCTTAATATCTACGAAATATGCAAATCCGCTAGCAATATGAAAAGTGGTGCCATAACAGCGAAATGTGGCCATTCTTTCATTATGTTTATATTACCGGCACCTAAGTGGTTAGCATAGCCTAATCCCTTAAAGCAGCTATTCCTAAACTTAACATATTTGAAAAAACCCAAAACTAAACGATTCAAGTTTTGCTTGCTTCCCTGGCAGAAGTCTGTGGCAGATTCGCTCCACAGATTGAAGAACCAGGCTTCTTGATAAACAGTGTGAACATTTTTGATAAGCACAGGGTTCCAAGAAGTAAACGTCTGATGATTTAGTGCATGCATATTCATTATAAGCCTTACTGCAATCTCCTTCACTAACTTTCTTCACTTGCGAGTAATATAATTAATCAATAGCCCCCTTTAAACCTTTGAAGAGCTACGCTAATGCCGCCTATTTTATAAACAGCTAAAGACAAGAAAAATAAACAACAACAAATTTAATAATAAGAGAAACAACTAAGCAAGTTATATTTGCTTAACAGCGAATTGTGAATATCCACTACCCAAGTTAACTCTTACACGTTTATTAATTTTCTACTGAATTTCGTATAGACATTTGCTGTAACCGCGACGTTTTTTTTTTTTTTTAAAGAAAACTGTTAAATATTCAATTCCGGGTGAGCCCGGGAAGTCTACATACACAAAGAGCATGAGACGGTGACGCTGAATCAAATTTTCAGTCAACAGAGCATGAGTTAGAACATGCGTAGCTAATGCAGTAGGATGGTAGCCTTCTCAACAAAAGGCTTTCCTGTCCCATGTCAGAATATCGCGCTAAAACAGACCTAAATGATAAACGCATGAAGGTACATATAATTAATTCGAGTGAACTTTTCGGGCGAAAGTCGTCAAGTAATGCAATTTATGATATTAAAGTTGCTTCGGTTATTTACCAATTCCGGTAGAGATTTTCTTGATTTAAAATTTGCCCTGTAGAGCTAAATTGGAAAGTAAGATATATGGGTGGGAACATTGGTTTTAAAACTGAGTCGCTTTCGAAATCCAATTTGATCAGCAATCGTGCCGTGAAGTGTTCTAAACCAATTTTAATAAGTATTTCCGAGTGTATCACGCGGACAGACGCAGTTAATATACCTTCACCGGGTAGAAGATATAAAAATAAGCAACAACAAAAAAATAATAATAAGAGAAAAATACATTAGCGTCGTTCGTTCATTTCAGTACAGATTGCTTTACCTCTCAAACTCGATTCGTACGTTGTTTTCTATTATATTTGTTGTTCGCAATGATGATTATGATGATGATGATAGCGATAATGACGATGATGATGATGATGATGATTGCTTATGCTTCTTCTGCTTACAATTTTACAACGTATATATATAAATACATGCATATGTATATATAAATATATTTATATATATATATATGTATATATATATAAATGTATATATATTTAGATATTCATATACATATATATGCGAATAAGCTGCTTTTTCTTATATTCTTCACATTTCAAATTTTACAGCTGCACCAGGCAAGTAAATGTACGTATATGAGAACGAGAAAATAAAGTAGAAAAGAAATAATGTATTATATTGTTAAAGCAGAGCTTGTTAGAATTTAATCACCCCGGTTCTTCTTCTTCCTCTTATATTTCTTCTCGTTGTTAGCTTTTCGTTTTGCATCATCTTTTCAATTTTTTACAACATCCTGGGATGTAGTAGTAAACGAACATGTTTTTAGCTGAATTAACTAAAAGTTGTATATGCTGTATAAGAGCTGCTATGGCAGCAAACAGGCTGGCTGGTTGGCTGGCTGGCTGGCTTGCTGGAGCAATCCGTAGGAATTGTTTGCTATGTGCTCACCACTCGAAGGATGAAATGCGATTGAGGCAATATAATGGACTTTGACAGTTCCTGTGTTTTATTTTGTTTTTTTTATTTTTTATGTTTTGTTTTTTCGGTTGTTTTATTATAACTTTTCTTGCTTTAATTTGTTTTTTCTCCGTTTTTTTTTTTTTGGCAAACTTGCACTTGTTGGTTGGTAGTGGTAGGGTTGCTACTGCCGTTGTTGTTGTGCAAAATTTCTGGCCGCTCATTTACTTACTCTCTTGTTTTATTAAGATTTCATTATAATTTTCCATTTTTCTTTTTTTTTCCTTTTTATTTTGTTTTTCTTTTCATATCTTTTGATTTTATTGCTATTAAAATTATTATTATTACTATGGCTACTTCTGTGTTGTTGGGAGGATTCTATCTATGCTGCTGTTTGTGCTATTTGTATTGCTATGCTACTGCTAAAGTCAATGCTTAATCGTTATGCCGTCGCTGTTAGTTAAAAGTTAAAAGATGTTACGCTTCAATTGCATATTGAATTTGCCATATATGTATGCGTTTCTTGGTTAGTTGTTGGCGCGATGTGTGCCACTTTGTTTTTCTGTTTAGTTTAACATGGTGTAGTTGCTGTGACTTTTATTATCGCATCATTTTTTTAATAGCTTTGCTTTTTCCATTTTTTTTTTTTTGGTTTTTGCGTTTTCGCTGCCACTGGTTCACAGATTGGCCATTATATACATGTGGATGTTCTGGTTTAGCCACTACTCTCTGTTAGTTTACAGTTCTAGACTTCTATTCTTTCTTCTGGTGGCGTTCGAGTGCCTGTGTCAGTTTGAAAGTTGCACAAAAAAAAAAAAGAAAACAACAAAAAAAGCCTGTTGGAGCGGTTTATAATTGATCTTGTATGAACACTGGTTTAAAGTCTTTGTGTTTTAACCATTTGTTTCTTCTTTTTTCTTTTCTTTTCTTTCCTTTTTTTTTTTTTTTCATTAACACAAAACAACAGTTATACGCCGAAAAGACTGCCATAAAAATGTAGTTATTTTGATTGGTTCTCTTTGAGCTATTAAGCAACACTTATCTTAAGTAGTACATGTAAAGTTTTGCCTTAAAATTTTTTTAATTTCTTAAAGAAATCCGGAAATTCTAAAGCTGCCATCACGAAAACTTGGCTTATCAAGTTTATTGTGCACCATCAACGATCACATAATGCCTAACTTATGTCATCTGTTCAGAGTACCACACAATGAAATTTGAGAGATGCAGAGTTTATGATCCTAAATCAGACTTCAGGCTTCAGACACACGATTCAAACATTTTATGGGCAGCTCGAATGACAATATTCTCGATTCAATTAATTTGTAACCATCAAGATGTTTGAAAGAACGGATTGGTCACACAGTTATCTCTTTGTCCGTTGCTAGAATTGTAGAAAATTCGAAGATAGAAAATTGAAATTTTGCTCCTATACATTTAAATAAACTTTCAAGTGTGAGATATGAAGTTCTAATCTAGCAATGTCCGCCTGTCACCCTTGTCTCCTTGATTATTAATAGGCATTTAAGACTTTAAGATTTAGAACAGGCATTTACTTTCGTATCCAGCTATTAATCCGACTTAAAATTTAAAATCCTTTTTAGCACCTTTCTAAGAGTGGAATAGAAGTAAGAATCTAAGAATAGATATATAAAAAATTAAAATTTGAAATTGGCCAATGTGGTCCTTGTATTTAGGTAGACAGTTGGAAGTTAAGTCATGCATGAATGGGTCAACTTGTAATCAAGCTTAGGTATGTCCGTATGTGTGTCCATTTTTTGTGAAAAAAAATCTCAAACTCAAAACCAAAGTTGCTCAAATTAGCACGAAACCTGGAAGCTATGGACATTCTTAGTTGAACTCTACACAACAAAGTTAAAAACTACAACACATGGGTTAATATTCCTAAAGAAACAAGAGACGAAACTTGAAGAAAGCAAAGATATTAATGCAAATATTCATGAGGACCACATATCTCGATCATTTAAAACTGCTCGCTGTTGGCGCTCTTGCTCCAAGACCGCAACAATATTTTTTGGTTCATAGTCCGACTTTACATTGGTTATACAAGACAGAGATGGGAACCATGATTTTGAAATGCACGTAAAAAATTTTAATGCATGAGTGTTTTTCTCTCTCTTTCACTCTCTCTCTCTTTAAATTCTTTAAAATCCTTTTATAAGCTGTTGCCGCGCTTTTGCATTGTATTTCGCTCAGTGTGCTATAAAGCTTTACTGACTTTACTGTTGTCTTTTATATTTTTTTTTCCAAAGTTAACCACGCGCATAGAAATTTGCATCCGATTGAAAATAAAATGCGGAAGAAAAATTTTGTTGTTGTCATTGGTTTACTGTTTTGCTCTCGTTTATTGTGTGTATTGTGGGTTGACTTACACGCAGGCACACATATACACCCATGTAAATCTGTAACTCTTTCATAGTGGTTTTTATAACAATAAAACGCATCGACACATTCTCGTATTCATATTGAGACAGATAATGCAGCAGAACATAATCATTTTCGTTTTCCTTTTAAGAGGTCGATAAACATTGCATTGGTACTCCGTGAGTTTGCGTGCGAAATATTTTTTGAAAAACTGTATCTCTTCATATGATGACAAATAAAAGCGTACGCACTCGTGAATTTAATTGAATGCATATATATAAGAGCGTAAAAATTTAATGACAATCTGAACCGCAAACTTAAGCTTGAGTTCGTAGAATAAACAGTAAGATAAGTGATAAGCAGAAATTTCGAATTTTTTTGTTACATTAAGTAATTACTTTACGCTACGAAGAAGATAAATAATAATACTCCAAGATATATCTATTAGGCTGGAGGACACATTTTGCAGTGTGACGATGCGTATTGAGAGGTAATTGTCAGCTGATGTCTAGAGAAATGGCAAAAGTGGTTTGAGGCTCTTCAGTTTTGGAAAATTGCTTTAAAGCAGGAGGTTTCACTAATATATATATATATATATATATATATATGAGGCTTATCTCGAGTATAATTAGTGAAATATATGTTCATGGGAGTGCTAAGAGGAAAAACTTTGCAGCAGCTTCGGAGTTTTATGAATGATTTTCAAAAATTCTATACCTAAAAAATAATATCGTACTGTTAGCGTCAAAATAAGGAAATCAAGTGGTGATGGAGTCTTCTTAGTAGATGTAATGCGGCTTTAGTTTAATTATACTAAGCGGTCTAGTTTAAGTCTACTAAGCAAGTAAATCACTTAGTACAGACACCAAAGCGTTCAGATAGCATCTGTTTCAAGCACCGAGTCCTACAATAACTTTAAAATGACTCTTTCTACCGTTCTTCTAATTTCAAATGAAAATCAAGCATATTCGTTCTGACATTCATAACCGTATGATTCTTGCTCACGTACGCATTGCCCTACGTCCAGTAAGAAGCTTCTGAGACACCATTCGTCTCAACAATATGGATAATGAAACATCACCAGTAATTATTTGCACTTGAAAATCTTTCTTTTTACGTGAGCGAAATATTGAAGATTAAGTGGAAGGAGGGGGAGTGCGGCTAATTGAAGCATAATAAAGAATCAGGTAAATAACATGAAATCACCCAATGCTACTTGCCGTTATTGAATAATCCTCCCTGATTCCTCGACGTAATCGATCACGCTAACGAGCCATTATTATCAGCATTTTCCATGAAATTGTTCGCCCCTTTCGTCGGAGATTGTGAATGATTGAAATCGAAACTCTGTGGAGGGAACCCTTTGTGATTACTTAATCTGATGCAATTATCGGCCATTACTTATTTGAGCTACTATATCAATAGCGTAGTTTTCAACTAAGAATATCTGCTCTTCCGTATGGGAAAGTCAATCCAGCTACAGAGAACAAAATGTGGTCATCGGCTGCTTACTGGGTAATGCTTAGGGGACTATAATTAATGAGAATCTCAAAGTTTATGAGTTTTTGGAGACTAAGCTCTGTGTGGCGGCTGCTTAACGACTAACATACTTGTAGTATAACAGTGTTAGTTGCACCTTTCCACTCAGCTTATCTACCCTACCAAGTTTATAAAAGAGAATCATGCAATAAAAGTTAGGTGGGATAAGCCGTTAAGCTCTACCCACTCGACAGCAAATATATCTGTTTAGTTGCCTACGTCAACAATGAGTGATCAGTGGCAATTCCAATCTAATAATTCGTCTCACTAAACTTGGCCAAAATGATTAAGTTATCGAAAACGGACTTCGGATCGCGGACACCATCGCAAATATTCGATATTGTTTTTGTAAACTGCTCTCTTTACTATAACACATTTGCAAGTGCCGATCCGCTCTGCTAAATAAATACCTATTGAAAACGAAAGTCACTAAGGCCTAAGGCCGATGTCAAGCGAATAATTCTATTAATAAACGCTCTTACAATCGCGCTTAATGTGTTTATTGATTACTAGTGTGTCTAAAAAGTAAAGCCCAAGCGATTTTTTCTTTTTTAGATCTATTCCGGGCTCTATTTGCGAATAGCTTCACGCCAACGGCTCATAACACCGAAATAATATTTGTTGTTAACACTTCAACCCGGCGGAAGGAACTGATATTATTATTTTCTGCCGAATTGGCTTTTAGTTATTGAAATACAAGTTTGTTAAAGCGCGCAAGGCAGTGATGAAACGATTAATCGGAATATTATAAAAATAATGACAACGAAATCTTATCATATAGCAACGGCACTAGACACATCTACGAAATTATAAATATGCAGTCGATGAAAACAATTTACAAAAATATGCGAATTGTCGATGCCGTCGGAAAACTATGTTGAAGAAAATGTTTAAAGCTCAGAACAAAAGACATGAGAGCATGAAAACACAACTATTGTTAAAGACTTCAAAGCACTATCAAGCGTTTATTGTCGATATGTATTCAATGTAAGCGAACAACTATTGTTAACTAAACAGAGTTCATTTACTTTTGCAGGCAAATAAAAGAATTTTTTTTCTAAACTAAACCAAACTTTGGCATAAATAATTTTTGATCTACAAACAGAGCAATTGGCAAAGAACCCAGACATTTTTACCATCTACCATTCATTTATTCATTCATTAAATGATGACTAAAAGCTTTATTATCATATATTCACTAGAAGAAACGAAAAATAATGCTATCGAAATAAAATTTTATACGTCACGCCAATAATTAATTGAAAATGTAAACAAATCAATTGTAAAAGAACAGTTAACGCAAAAACAAAAAAAACCAACAAAAATGAAAAAAGAAACACGAGCAACAACAATCGAAACAATAAATTAATGAATGAATGACTTAAACAAAAAAAAAAAAAAAAAAAAAACAACGCGCGAACGACCTTTAACACCCCTTTACGTCTTAACGTAGAATTACCACCAAATACAGTCACATTTGCAAAGATATATATATAAATATTTAAACATACAAGGAAGGAAAAGCAACCATAGACTTTCTATAGCAACTTTTTTGCTCATATAGAAATGAAATAAATTTTATAATTGTGTCTGCAGGTGAATGATGAAGAATGCGGGATATACAAAAATACTTTGTTAAACTACTGGTCGTTTGTGGCCGTTCCTATGATAATTATGAAAATGTTTTAAATCAAGAATTTGAGAAATTTCAGAGTTAAGAGATATAGAAATTCATCTGAAGTCTGTATCAAAATTAAGGTTAATTCCAATCTTTGTTATCGCTTATTGCTCCTGAAAACGCAATGAAATGCCTAAACCAGTTCATTTTAATATTAATTACCCGGACAGAGTGAAAAACATCTTAGAGAATGAAATTTTGCTAAAAACTCTCTCTGTGAGTTCATAAAATTGGAGCACTCGGTTGGAGCGAAAATGAGTAACTTGGTAGTGAGAATAAAATTGTTTACATCTCAAGTATTCTTTAAAAAGACTTTTTTAATCAATATTGAGCTCATGATCAAGTCCATTCCGGTGTCCATTAAAGACTTAGTATTAAAACTTATTGGTCACGCGGAACGGACAGCGAATAACGAAATGCAATAAACCGGCTCCGGAATTTGTGAAGCTTCAAGCGATGTCAAAATTTCCTTAAAGTACTTGATTAATTAACATTGAAGTTATACCCGGCCACTATAAAATGACTATAGATTAATGGATATTAGTAAATTTATATTTATAAAACTAAAAAGAAAATGCAGAACTTCCACTCAAAAGTTTTTTGAAGAAATTTGTTTATGTGAATTGTGTCACCAATTTTTGCATTGATTACAAATCTGACTCGAAATCCCATTAAATTAGGATATATTTTGAAGGTGAATCAAATTATATCAAAAATATAGAGAACTTTTCGTAAGTCATCGCCTAAATCTTCTCAAAGGAATAGATTGATCAATTTTGAGGTTACGTTCGATTTTTGCATTTATTAATCAATGAGCATTAGCAGCGACAAGTCCATTTAAATGATAAACATTTTGCGAAGAAAGAAAATTCTCGGCAAACTATGTCCCCCTATGTAGCGGCTGATTAATTAAAGCGAGGGGAAAGAGTGCCCCGAAAATCTTTCGGTTCGATGCTAAAATTTATTTATTTATAACTTACACAGTTGCAAAAAATCGCTTAAAATATTTTCGCGAACTTTAAAGCTACCTTTAGATGCGCTCTTCCACTTGATCAGTCGTAATCACAAAAATTTTAAAGATGTAGTGGAAGTTGCAAAAAGGATTAAAAAGTTTATAACGATTTCACCGCTTATATCCATTTATCGATCTAAACGTTTATTTCCTTATTCGATAGTCGTAATTTGTACGATTAAATCAACACCCAGACGTTGGACTGACTATCCGTTGAGTATTTCAAAATTATGTTACATCATTTCTTTTACGGTGAATTGCACTCTATGTACGATATCGTTTGTGGTTTTTCGGCGAGAAGCAAACATCCTTGACTTTGGTAAGTATGAAATATTCCTATATATGTTCGAGTATATATGCATACACACGAAACGATAGCAAACATTACATCTAAGGTATATGGTATGGTATATGGCAAAGTGTGTTCGCTAGCAAAGTTAATATAGCTCTGTCACCTATCTCTGCGTTAGCGATAGTGGTGATGATGATGGTGGGTCAAGGACATTTCAGACGCAGCTGGTATTCAGTAAATACAGCTTTAAATATATGCACGTATGTGTATGCATATGTGTAATTTTGCATGAGCATAGGTAACTAAGCTGGCTATTGTGTATTTGCCGTCAACATAATATAATTCTTTAACAAAAAAAAAAAAAAAAGAAAAAATAATAAATAAAAGAAAAAAGGAAAAGAAAACTCAAAAAAATCAATTTTTTTTTCTTCACAGGAGTTTTGCTTTTTAATCTAATGAAGCCCATAAAAAAAGTCGCTCGTACATAAGTGTAGGTATAGAGAGCAATCTTATTTCGATCAACGTTGTTTATAAAACATATAATGCGTGCACCGCTGATGATGTTTCGTATGAATGTATATGTGCGTAAGTTATTTATTTTTATTTATTTTTTTTATGTTTGGTGACTTAATAGCAGACGCCATTTAATGATGATAATAATGATGTCATAAATGAATGAATGAGTAATCAATTTGTAGTGTAAGCTTTACACGAAAACAAACGCATAAACATACTAAGAAACTGTGACAGTTTTTCTTAATACATTTTCTGTGTTCACATTTCTTAAGAATCAACAGCTATTTACTATTTACGGTATACATGTATAGTGTGTACAGATGTGAGCTCATACCACCCATATATGATGAGGGTATTGTTGTTATGCCACGTTTGGCAATAATATCTGTTTTCCTGTCTACGAATGCCTGTTGAGTTAAGGTAGTTAAGTATTGTGGAAAACTCAAAGTGTCACACATTCTTCTTATACTCATTCGCTTTTAAATCTATATACATATATATACATATTATATATGTGGAAAAAAAAAATGTCAAAATAGTGCAATTAAGACATATCGGGCATACGTAACGTTTTGTTTTTCTTTACTTTGTCACACTTGTCACATTATACAACAGATCATGTGTTACGTCAGTTATCTTACAATGTCATCAAATGACCAGACATTCAGTCAGACAAACCAATAATAAAAATGATAATAAACAGGTGACGGGCGACAAATAAAGACAGGGTGCATTAAAGCGAGATAGTAATATGAAGGGAAAAAAGCAAAAACGAAGAACCTCAGTAGGTTGTTGTGTCTCTGTGCTAGTTAAGTAAGTAACTAACTGGCAAGTGTTTTTTTTTTCTTTCTTTTTTAATAAACCACTTGTTATATGGGATACAACTGATTGGTTTCTTTTGTTTTCACACTTGTTCTTTATAGGAGGCAACTAGGCAGATAGGTAGCAATAAGCTATAAAGTCGTCAAATAGTTTGTTTACATTTTAAACGTTCATTGCCTTCCATAACGGGCATAAATCATAACGAGCCCAATAATAATAGTTTATAAATAAAATATTTGCTTTAAAGAAATTACAAGAAAGAGACAGAAAGTGAATGTTACGCTATTAGGCTGGTAAACAAGAAATTTCGCTATTGTATTTAGTTCTTTTTTATGGGGTATAAGTGATAGAAGAGAGGAGGGAGGGAGAGGGAGAGGGAGAGGGAGAGAGAGAGAGAGAGAGAGAGAGAGAGAGAGAGAGGGAGATATGCTTGTTAGTGGGGAAATACCTTACAACGTCTCCAAGATCCAAGTACGTTGGCCTAGAAAGTGTACATGAGTCCGAAGGCAAGGTTTCCAAGGCAAAAACTACTCATCCCCTTTTTTTTTCTAAAGGCAAAGTGACAAATGCTTCTGATTGTCTCGTATAGATATCTTTGGATCGGCCCCAAAGAAATTTCGTTGTAGTTTCAACTTCTATTAATTAAATGAAGAAATAATTGAATAAATCTAGCGGAGATAAAGTTAAAAAGGCATTTTACATATTGCTTTGCACTCTTTCGGGTTAGCATGAAACAATCTTTCAAATTTGTTTAGGTGCAAAATTTTTGGATTAAGTTCGTCTTTCTTGCTCCGATGAAGTTAAGTTAGACAGATCGGTTAAATTTTTTCTTTAGGTTTGTGCACTACGGTGTTGTGCAATACTTCCTTTTGTATCGTTCTGAGCGTTCTCCTACTTGGAATATATTAGGTTATAACAATTGATCATTAATTACCGGGATTATTTAAGAAAGATGCATTTATTATGTATAGCTCTATTCAAGGCTTATAAAGTCCATTTAGCTCTTCTTCAAAGGTTTCATAAATATTTTATGAAGCGATCTTTTCGAGAATTGTGGTTCAGTTTCATCTATTGTTTCGTATTTCTTTTCCCTGAAGTATACTTGTGAGATTTGCAAAATTATTAGCCACCTATGGCAAGATATCGAAAACGTGGCGAGAGGAGGGCGTAGTTCGGGTTTCTGTTCATGCAATTCAGCTTTCCAAACAGCTTTCGCTTGCAACTTCGCTTTTCGATTATCGAGAAAAATTTTCAGATTTTTTTTGGAATTGTATATCAGAGTTTCTCTACGTATATTTCTTTAAGCACCATTAGTATACGTACGACCTCGTTTAAAGTCCAACCCTCGACAAATGTTTGCTTTCAATATAGAAGAATTGTCATAAAAAGTGCAAGCTTTGATCGGTATTTTTCGTGCCTAGCTTTACCATTGTGAGATAGCTTGTTCGCGTTTCACCAAATTCTTCAAATTGATCACCTTTCACTTTCGTAAAGTACTTAAAATAGATGTATGCGAATAAAGCAGATAACAACAACCATCTAGCTTTGCTCACCTAGATAGGTTTTTCTCTTTCAATCTTAGTGTTTGATTAGATTCGATTTTTAATTTGTGGATTACATAATGAGATGGCCAAAAATATATATTAAAGCGGAGACCTTTTCGTTCGCAAAAAAATGGTTTGGTCGCTTTCTTGCCATTATTTTTGACGACTTTTCTTTAGGCATAACTTTTTCCCAGGAATAAAAAAAAGTACTATCTTCTTAAGGGATTCCATTTTCTCGCCTGATTTGTAAATCTTGCCTATAGGATTTTAGTGTAGACTTTTATTTTTTGTTCATTTGAAAGTTGCTCATTATTGCGTAGTGTTTACGGTAGTCAATGCTGTGCGGATTAAGGAAACAAGAATGATCGAGTGTCAAAAAATTCGTTTAAAGCTTCAATAAACCAAAATATCAAAAGTTTTTAAGTTAAAAAATGTTTTATGTAATCAACGTGTAAAAATACCACTGCTATGACATAACCTTAAATATAAAGATGATATCACTCGCTGAGGTTAATGGTATTCCCGTCAGTTTAATGATGCTCTAGGGTCTACGGTAATAAGGCTTTATAAAGAAATGTTTCACAGCAGTCACAAGCCGTCTTAATAGAGAAGAGGATGATAAAACCAGCGTCTGGAATTATAAAATTATCATTTGATGGAAAACTTGATTTAGCGCCAAAGCTGACTATGCTGCTAATGTCTGCAACTTTAACCACACGGCCTAAAACCAATAAAGTAAATAACTTTTGATTTCGTTGCATCGTTCGTTTATTTTATCAGCCAATCTCGTATGGGTTAGTTATTGTAATGATAGTCTATCCAAGTGTTCCGAAAACTATACCAACCGCACACAACGCGCATTGTTTACAGATTCTCTACGAAACAACAAATGCACACATTCCTAGGCGTTCATACCGAAGCCCAAAGTCATTCATAATTCTCCCTATGTTCACTATAATCATATTATGTGCATACATATACTATATATGAACATACATATATATATATATGTTCACGGGTAGAGAAGGTCTTGTCGCCGTGTCAGCGGTTGTTATAATAGTAGTAGTAATAATAGTAGTAGTAGTAGTAGTAGTAGTAACAGCAGCAGCAATAGCAGAGAGGTTTAGTTAGTTTTCCGTGCAAGATATTATATGTATATGTACACCAGTGCCAGACTGACAGATTGAATTAGTGCCTAACTTGGCCTGGTCTGGCCTGGTTTGTTTGCCTGTCGATTTGCCGATTGCGTTGCCGTTTATGTTGCCGTTTATTTTGTGGCTGGCTTATCATCGTCATTCCTTTACCGTATAGAGATGCCGATTAAATTTCGATTATGAATGAATTCAATTTATATAAATGTAAGTCAAGTCAAGTTGGAGTTGTACGGAGGAACGTACAATGCAAAAATATTCTGCTGAGATGTTGAGAATCCAACCTCAGTCATGCATACATATATAATTTTGTACATAAATATATACGTATCAAACAAACAACAACAACAATAACAACATTTAGGCATTGATATTTTATTTTATCATTATTTTGTTTTGTTTTCGTTTTTCCATTATAACGCATTCCTTGAAACGCGCTGTTTTTTTCAGTTTTAATTCCGTGTATTTATGGTGAAATTTATATTAATGATTGCTTAACGAATACTCAGCTACTAGTGTACGTTTGTATTAAAGAGATGCATTCAAACATATGCTGTGTTCTCAGTAGAGAGAGTTCTTTTTTTTTTTTTTTTCTTTTTTTTTTTTTGCTCAAATACTTATGTGTAAACATGTGTGAAATGATTTTTCAATTTGTTGTCTTGTTTTTTTCTTTTTTTTTTTTTGCATTATTTCAATATAAAATATCTATGATTTTGTTTATGGCATTTGTGTTGTGTTGTGCGGTACTAAAAAAAAAAAAAAAAAAAAAAAATAAATAAATAAATAAAAGGAAAAAAAAAAGAGAAAATGCGACCGAGAGAGAGTAACGCGCAGAGATATAGAGAGTGAGTATGTAATGGGTGGTGGGCCTAGGATTAGATGAGCTTCTGTACTGTTCTCTATTATAATTGTATTACCGGTGACACAAGTGTTTTTTAAATGAAAAAAAAAGAAAAAAGAAAATCA
>NW_023998451.1:205432-205694 GCF_014805625.2 Glossina fuscipes | reverse complement strand
TTTTAAATGAAAAAAAAAAAAAATAAAGAAAATCATATGTGTAGACAAACGTTAACATGTCTATGGTTAGTATTGTTGTTATTGCAATTGTTGCTTTCCGCTGCTCTACACGTAATATATCACAGAATGTTTGGCATTCAGTTGTCTTTTTTATTTTTTTTTATTTTGTATTTTTGCACATTTTTTTATATTGATGGCGTTTAGGAAAGCGCCGTTTTATTTTTCCTTTTTTTTTTTTTTTTTTTTTTTTTTTTTTTTTTTT